>NC_060276.1:92944891-93033853 GCF_021613505.1 Equus quagga
CTGATAAGAGTCCAACTTGCAAGTTGTGGTCATGCCCACTTCCTTGGGTTCTGTGGGGAGGTGGGTCTTTAGTCCTGAGCTTGTTTCAGGTCTTCTTTTGTGCATGCCCTGGCTATGCGATTTTGCAGATTTTCTGAAAGGCAATTCCTTTTTTTTTCTATTCCTTTTTTTGTTTGGTGAGGAAGACCGTCCCTGAGCTAACGTCTATTGCCAATCATCCTCTTTTTTTTTTAAAGATTGGCACCTGGGCTAACAACTGTTGCCAATCTTTTTTTTTTTTTCTGCTTTATTCCCCCCCCCCCCGGCCTCGTACATAGTTGTATATCTTAATTGCAGGCCCTTCTAGTTGTGGGATGTGGGACGCTGCCTCAACGTGGCCTGACGAGCGGTGCCATGTCCGCACCCAGGATCCGAACCCTGGGACGCCTCAGCGGAGTGCGTGAACTTAACCACTTGGCCATGGACCCAGCCCCTCATCCTCTTTTTTGTTTGAGGAAAATCATTGCTGAGCTAACATCTGTGGCAATCTTCCTCTATTTTTTGTATGTGGGATGCTGCCACAGCATGGTTTGATGAGTGGTACATAGGTCTGCACCCAGGATGCGAACCCGCAAACCTGGGGCTGCCAAAGCAGAGCATGTGAATTTAACCACTACGGCATGGGGCTGGCCCCTGAAGGGCAATTCTTAATCACTCTGTTGATAAGAGATGGGGTCAGTTGAACTGGTCCTGGAGGGCCCGAGGTTACATTTTCTGCTCATATCTTTATAATTTCCTTCCTTCTGCTTGACATGGGTTTATTTTGGTCTTCTTTTTCTACTTTTTAAGGTGGAAGGTTAGATAATGAATTTGAGACCTTTCCTCTCTTCTAATACAGGAACTTAATGCCATAAACTAACATGTAAGCATTGCTTTAGCTATATCCCACAAATGTTGATATGCTGTGTTTTTGTTTTCATTTAATTCCAAATAATTTCTAATTTCCCTTCAATTTCTTCTTTAACACTTGGCTTATTTGGAAATGTATTATTAGCTTCCAAATATTTGAGTGTTTTTCAGATATCTTTATGTTAATTTCTAATCCAATTTCATTGTGATCAGAGAACATATCTCTCATGATACAAACAATTTTATATTTATTGCAATCTGCATCGTGGCCTAGAATGTGGTCTATCTTGGTAAATGTTCTATGTGCGCTTGAGAAAAAATGTGCTACTAAGGAATATGTTTCTAAAGTTTCTTCACTATGCCTAAGATTTTTCTTAACAAGAGTATGATTTCTTCTTTTTCATCCTTTTTCTCCTACTGATTATAACACACAGTAGCCAACGGCTGCTTGCAGAGAGAATTCTGTGGTTTTTGAACTGTGTAAAAGTATTGCTTATTCATAAAGTAGATATTTTCATTTTTAAACAGTAGAAAAAAATAATTGAATCATGGTGGTGAACTAAACACAAAAATTATTTTAAAATTATTTACACACACACACACACACACACACACAAAAGGGTACCCTTAGGAGACTAGAAATTGAGAGGACTTCTTGATAGGAAAAGCAGAGGCTATCAGATTGGTTAATTCAGAGAACTTGAAATATCTGCAGTAGAAAACCCCATCACATTCAGAAAGACTCTAAGAAGAGAGCAAATGAAATTGCAGCACTGTGGAGGGTCCTTGGTCAACTGTGAGATTAAAGAGCTGCTCTGAACAGCAGATCTGTTTAACCCTGCCCTGCTCTCACCTTCCCCCATCCCTATTTACATTGGGCAGTAAGCACCTGTGGCATTTCACCACCTTTACTCTCCCAAAACTACACTCCAAAGATAGTGAATGAGCTTAAGAGAACTACAGAACTGCACAGAAGGGAAACAACAGGACACATCTACCTAGAAAGGAAAATTAGTCTTCCAATGTCAGAAATATCATATTTAGGGTCGGCCCCGTGGCCGAGTGGTTAAGTTTGCATGCTCAGCTTAGGCGGCCCAGGGCTTTGACAGTTTGGATCCCAGGTGCATGCTGAGGCAGTATCCCACATAGCACAACCAGAAGGACCTACAATTAGAATATACAACTATGTACTGGGGAGCTTTGGGGAGAAGAAGAAGGGGGGAAAAAAGACAAGAATGGCAACAGATGTTAGCTCAGGTGCCAATCTTTAAAAAAAAAAAGAAATAGCATATTTATTTTGTCAAAAGGGAGGGTTCCTATCCTACCTGCAAGCTCCATGCCATGTACTCTCAAAGGACAAGGCCACTTAATAACTGACACACTGTGCCCGCCCATTCCCAGAAGCCTATTAGTGAAATAGACATCACAACTCTAGATCAGATCCATGCTAATTACACAGGCTAATCAAATGAGTCCTTTATTCTTAAATGTAAATGAACAAAGGTTTGCAAAATATTTGGGGAAAGCAAAAGAGATCATGATGGACAAACAGAACTATTTCTGGGGAAAAAAAAAAAACCCCAGCTATAATACAGGAAACAGAAGAGACATTTACCAAAGATTCAAAGTCATATTCTCAGAATTTTAAGGGACGAAAATGGATTTATAGAATAAGAAAAGGCTGCTAAAAAAAGGGAACAATTAGAGGACAAGATAAAGTTCTTACAAACTAGAAATATTACTGAAAAATTAAAAACTCATTAGATACTAGACGCTCACCACAGAACCACCCTGCCTCACCCTGACTATGATGGAATCTGGAACACAGTGCTCACGCCCCGCCTCCCCTCCTTCCCTCTCCCAACAATTTAACGGATCCTCCCTCGCCCCTACCCCCCACTTCCGGGTAACAGATCCGGCTTTCTGGTCCCATCCCAGAGACCGTCACCAGCCACCCCGGAGAACGACCGTCTCCAGCCTCGCCAGTCGCCCTCTGGGAACGCTTTGAGGGCCCCGCTGCCTCCGCCTTCGTCCCCGCCGCTGCCTGCCCAACGGCCCCGCTGCTTTCGCCTTCGCGCCCCTAGCTATGGCGACCGCGCAGCCCTCGCAGGTGCTCCAGAACTACCACCCCGACTGCGAGGCCGCCATCAACGGCCAGATCTGCCTGGAGCTGTACGCCTCCTACGTGTACATGTCGATGGCCTACTACTTCGACAGGGACGACGTGGCCCTGAAGCACTTCTTCCAGCTGTTCCTGCAGCAGTCGCGCCAGAAGGGAGAGCACGCCAAGAGGCTGATATGGCTGCAGAACCAGCGCGGAGGCCGCCTCCACCTTGGCGACATCAAGAAGCCAGACCCTGACCACTGGGAGAGCGGCCTGAAGGCCGTGGAGTGTGCGCTCCAGCTGGAGATGAACGTCAACCAGAGCCTGCTCGATCTGCACCAGCTGGCCACCGACAAGGCGGATCCCCATCTGTGCCACTTCCTGGAGAGTCACCTCCTGCTCGAGGAAGTCAAGTCCATGAAGGAGTTGGGAGACCATCTCACCAACCTGCTCAAGATGGGGGCCCCAGCAGACGGCCTGGCAGAGTACCTCTTCGACAAGCTCACCCTGGGGGACGGCAGTAAGAACTGAGTTTGGACTGCCTTCCCCTGAGCCACGGGGTGACTTCCCCTGGTCACCATACTGAGCATGCATATTGCAATATTGCCCTTACAAAACGTTCACTTAAGGTTTTTTTCTTTCAATTTTATTCCAATAAAGTTATTTGGTTCCTAAATAAATAAAGGTCTCTCCTTGATTTGTGTGTGGGAATCTCTCACCTTTTAAGTTTTGAAACAGGTATCCAAGGGTCTCTCCACCCACCCTGGCCCCATCCACATGCAGCTCGGGATCTCCATGGATGGAGGGAGAAGGTATTCCATGGGACCCTGGAAAACACAAAATTAATCTTCCCCTCATAAACAAAGTGGGGAGGTATGCTGGGCAGGGGGGTGTCTGGGGCCCTGGTGTCTGTGGGTGCCTGTGCATAGTAAAAGTATTTAAAAAAACATAGTATGGAATTCATGATACTGGTTGCCTCTAAGGAAGAAGTGAAGAATGGGATTGGGCAAGGATTAAAATAGACTCTTCTACTTTACCTGAAAACTTTTAGTTTATTGAAATATGCGAATGTTAACGTTGGTTGTTTCTGGGTAGTAACATGGGGGTCCTAGAAGGAAGTATGGCAGAGTATCTCTTTGACAAGCTCACCCTGGGCAACAGTGATAATGGTAACTGAGCCTTAGGCTGACTTTCCCATAGACATGGGAGTGACTTCCCAGGTCACCATGCTGGACCTGCATATTGCCCTTACAAAACATCCAAATATAGTTTTTTCCTTCAATTGTCCCCTTTCTTGCATTAAAGTAACATGGTAGCAAAAAATCCAAATTACCTCATTAGAAGGGCTGAAGAATAAAAGGTCAAAGCTGAAGGCCAAATTTGTGATATTGAACATGAAGTAGAATAAATCCCCCTGAATGTTCAGTCAGTGACTCTGGCTGCTTAGAAGAATGTAGAGGGGTGGGGGAGAGTTGAAGCTGGGAGACCAGTTAGTAGGTATTGTAACCCATCCAGATGAGAGAGATGGTGGCTTGAACTGTGGTGGTGACTGAGGAAATGAAGAGAAATAGACAAAGTCCAGATGGGTTTGGGACAAGTTGAGAAGATTTGCTTATGGGCCAGAGGTGAGGAATGGGAAATAGGGACAATAATCTAGGTTCTGGTGTTTGGACTTGAACACTTGCATTAAAGGTGTTGCTATTTATTAATCTGGGGGTGTTTGCAGGGAAACACCAAGGATGGGGAAGGCATGTCATGTAAAATCTGAGATGCCTATTACATATGCAAATGGAAATGTCTTGCAGGGAGCCAATGAATCTGGAGCTCACAGGAGGTCTCGTTTTGAAATACACATATGGGAGGCATCAGCTATAGATGGTGTTGAGGTCATGGGACTGGATAAGCTCGCCAGAAAGAGAGAGAGTATTGCCCAGCCAGCCCCATGCCCAGGGCAGCTGATATTAAGGATGGCTTGAGGTGCTGGAACACGCAGAGGGCTGCTGGCCTCACCTGGGCCATTACCGCATTCCAGACTGTGCTCCCCTGTGGCCACCCCCAGAGTCCCCAAATGAGCCTGTTTCTCACTGCAGTGTGGCCTCTGGTTCCTCCTTTCAGGATGTGGAGAGGAGTTAGCGTTACCCTGTCTTCATGGCTATGGGTAGAAAGAAGTTATTTCCCAGTGGAAAGATTTCCCAAGGAAATGATAGACCTGCTTCTCTGTGGGTTTTTTCTGTCCCCCTTAAAACTCTTCCCCTCTCTCTGTCCACTGTCTATGTGACCAGATGAAATCTGTACCCATGTAAACCTTAAGGTTGTCCATGTCTGGGAAAAACACTCCAAACATTTTGTTTCTTCTGTGCATGTGTAGTTTACAAAGATCGAAGTTAAAAATTTACAGACTTTGTATCCTTTACTCAGACACATGGGTAGCTTGAGTCTCTTTAAAGCTAGCAGATTGCTTTAAAGTATTTCATAAAATATGAACAAGTTTAGCTAAGCAGTAATTACCTTTCACATTTGTCCATGACTGCACTTTAATACTTTCTTATAAATGAGGATTATGGGCCAGCCCTGGTAGCCTAGTGGTTAGGTTCAGTGTGTTCCGCTTTGGCGGCCTGGGTTCAGTTCCTGGGTGTGGACCTACACTTGCTCTGTTAGTGGCCATGCTATGCTAGCAGCCCACATACTAAAAAATAGAGGAAGATTGGCACGGATGTTAGCTCAGGGTGAATCTTCCTCAGCAAAAAAAAAAAAGAGCATTATGTTCTTTTGAATTCAGTTTCCAGGTAATTCAAGTATCCCTTCATTCTTCTTTGTTAAACTTGGTCTTTTCAATACATTTCTTTCTCTGCCTGCTTTCAGGACCTCTCCTCTCTCTGAGTTTGTCTCAGATCTTACCTATTTATATATATACTTCAATACACATCTCTCCCCAAGGTGTGAGGAAGCACAAGGCAAGCATATATTTGTGAGTGTTTAAAACTCTCAGTTCACTGAGGATCCTTCCTACTTTCCTGTTTTGGAGAGGCAGTTTGCTGTAGTGGTTTCTACCCAGATTGCCTGGGTTCACATACCAGCTTAGCCACTCATCTTGGGTGAACCAGAGTAAGCTGTCTAATTTCTCTGTGCTTCCATTTCCTCACATTAAAAATAGGATAATAAAAATGTCAACTCCATTGGGTTACTGTGAAGATACAATGAGTTAATTTATGTAAATCTCTTAGAACAGTGCCTGGCACAGTGTAAATACTTTGTGTTAGCCATATTTTTTTATCATCATCCTCCAGTAACTTCTGAGTTCCTTTGTGTAGATTATGCTTTGGGGAAAAGATTTCATGTCTATACTTTGCCATCGGCAGTCTCTCTGGCATTTTAGCCAACCATGTCAGATTGTATATTGAGAAGGAAAAAAAAATCCTTTGTAGCTTCTTTGGTTGTCAGGCACAGCCAGGACTCAGGAAGGGATATTTCTGTATATGCTTCCCCAAGCTCAGGCCCAGAAGTGAGTTTCACTGTGACAATTTTCTACGGTAATGCTTTCATTTTTTCTCCACTAGCTTTCCTTGGAAATCGCCCCCTAGAACATGGTTTGCTTATTCTTCCCAAATCCAGTTGCCTGATCCTTCTCTCTGCATCTTGAACTACTTGTCACTCCTCAGAGATGGACAAGAGCAAAAGGATAAAGGGCTCACTCTGATTCCCACCATATATATGGATGTTCTGACATGAAGAGGTATGGAATAGGGCAAAAAATGAGCAAAAAGGGACCATATTAGGGCTACCGATAATCTAAAAATTAATTTTTATAAAACACCATGCACTTTAGCACAGAGGTTCGTAAGCTTTTCTGCCATTAGAGTCACCTGCTGAGCTTTTAACATTCTTGATGCACAGGCCACAACCCAGACCAAGAACATCAGAGTCCCTTGGGGCAGCACCCAGACATCCCAGGCAATGAAAAGCAGTAGGAACACCTAGCTACTCAAAGTGTGGTCTATGCATCAGGAGCATCAGCCTCACTGGAGCACTTCTTAGAAACGCAAAATCTGAAGCCCCACCACAGACCTACTGAATCAGAATCTACATCTTAACAAGATCCCAGGTGATGAATATGCACACTGTCGTTTGAGAAGCACTGCTCTACCATTCTGGCACTCAAACATGGCTGCACTGTAGAGTCACCTGGGAAGCTGGAAAATAATACTGATGCCTCGACTTACACAACTCACTCAGTCATGCCATCATGAAAGTACTAGAGCAATCACACTAAAATTTTTCTCTAACTTCAACAACAATTATTGAATCAACAATTATTGACCACTCACAGGCTTTTATCCATTCTGCTGTTTTATCACAGATTTTTGCATCTATATTCATAAGGGATATTGGTCTGTAGTTTTCTTGTGATGCCTTTGTCTGCTTCTGCTATCACAACACTGGCCTCATAGAATGTGTTAGAAAATATCCCCCTTTCTATTTTTCAAAAGAGTTTGTAAAGAACAGGTCCCTCTTTAAATATTTGATAGAGTTCGCCCGTGAAATCATTTGGACCTGGGCTTTTGATTGTGTGAGATTTTAAAATTACTAGTTTAATACGTTACTTATTATAGGTCTGGTCACATATTCTAGATTTTCCTGAGTCAGCTGCTGTAGTTTGTGTCTTCCCAGGGATTTCTCCATTTCCTCTAGGTGGCATATCTAGTTTTGGTTCATAATATTCCCTTATAATCCTTTTTACTTCTATAAACCAGGTAATGATGTCCTTCTTACATTCTCGAGTTTAATAACTTGTCTCATTTTTTCCTGGTCAGTCTAGCTAAAGAATGTAAATTTTGTTGATTTTTTAAAGAACTCCCTGTGATTATGTTGATTTTCTCTGTTGCTTTTCTCTCCTATATTGCTTTTATTTCTGCTCTAATCTTTAACATTTCCTTATTCCTGCTTGCTTTGCGTTTAATTGGCTCTGATCTATTCTTTTCTGAATTTAGAATGTTAGGTTATTTGACATCTTTTTCTTTTTTTAATATAAGCATTTATAGCTATACATTTTTCTCGAATCACTCCATTTACTGCATCCCAAAATTTTTGGTATGCTGTTTCTTTTTCATTCATCTCAAAGTATTTTCTAATTTCCCATGTGATTTCTTCTTTTACCCATTGGTTATTTAGAAGTGTGTTGTTTAATTTCCACATATTTGTGAGCTTCCCAAATTGTCTTCCGTTATTGATTTCTAATTTTGTTCCATTTTGGCCAAAAAAACATTCTTTGCGTGATTTCAAATCTTTTAAATTTATTGAGGCTTGTTCTTGAATATACTGTATCCTGGAGAATATTTCATGAGTGCTTGAGAAGAGTGAGTATTCAACTATTGTTGGTTGGAGTATACTATACATTTTTGTTAGGCCTAGTTGGTTTATAGTTTCAGTAAACTCTTGTACTTCTTTGTTGCTTTTCTTCCTAGTCATTCTATCCACTATTGAAAGTAGGAATTGCAGTATTCAATTATTATGTCTGACTCATTTATTTCATTCTTAAATTCTGTCAATTTTTGTTTCATGTATTTGAGGCTCCTTGGTTATGTACATATTCGTTTGCTATCTCTTCCTGATGACTTGAACCTTTTATCATTATAAAATGTCTCTCTTTGCCTCTAATAGTTTTTGTCTTAAAGTATATATATATATATTTTTTTGAGGAAGATTAGCCCTGAACTAACATCTGCTGCCAATCCTCCTCTTTTTGCTGAGGAAGACTGGCCCTGAGCTAACATCCATGCCCATCTTCCTCTACTTTATACGTGGGACGCCTACCACAGCATAGCTTGCCAAGTGGTGCCATGTCCATACCCGGTATCCAAACTGGTGAACTCCAGGCTGCTGAAGCAGAATGTGCCCACTTAACTGCTGAGCCAGTGGGCCAACCCCCTTAAAGTATCTTTTTTTCTGAAATTAGTATAGCCACTCCCACTTTCCTCTGATCACTGTTTGCATAACATATGTCCTTTCTTTCTTTTTACTTTCAAACTATTCATATCTTTCGATCTATTGTGTATCTCTGGTAGACAGTATATAGTTGGATCTCCTTTTCTATCCACTGTGACAATATGTCTTTGGAACAGAGCGTTTCATCTATTTACTTTTAATATTATTATTATGATTGATTTACATCTCCCATATTCCTATATAGCTCATGTCTTTTTTGTTTCCCTGTTCTTCCTCTACTCCCATTGTCTGTATGAAATATTCTCTATTGTGCCTTTTTAACTCATTTGTTGGTTTTCTTTCTTATGTTTTAAAGTTATTTTTTAGTGATTACTCTAGAGATTACAATATGTATTTTACCACAATCTACATTTCACCTTAATACTAATACATTTGAGTAAGGCAGAAATTTGGTTCCAATATAGTTCCGTTCCTTGTACTCTCCTTTGTGCTATTATTGTTATATCTACCTAGTTTTAAACCCAACAACACAACGTGTTATTATAATTATGCAATTCTCTTTAAAAACTATTAAGAAAAGAGAAACATATTTATACGCTGTTTTAGATTTAACCACTTTTACCTGTGGTCTTTATTTCTTCACGTGTATTCTAGTTACTGCCTGGTGTTATGTCCTTTCAGATAGAACAACTCCTAGATTTTTTTTATAAGGCAAGGTTTTTAGCAATGATTTCTGTCAGCCTTCATTCATCCAGGAATGTCTTTATTTTGCCTTCATTTTCAAATGATAGCTTTGCTTAATATAGTATTCTCAGTTGACAGGTGTTTTCCTTTCAGCAATTTGAATATCCCACTGCCCTTCGGCCTCCATTTTTTCTGATGAGAAGTCAGCTTAGGATCTTACTATGGTTCCATGCTATGTGTTGGATCATTTTTTCTTGCTGTTTTCAATATTTTCTCATTGTCTCTGTCTTTCAGAAATTTAACTCTGATGTATCTAGGAGTGGATCTCTGTGGTTTTCCTAGTTGGATTTGATCATCTTGGATGAGTAATGTTTACCAGCAAATGTGGGAAATTTTCACCCATTATTTCTTCAAATACTTTTTCTGCCCCCTTCTCTCCTCTCATTCTGGGACTCCAATTATGGATATGTTGGTGTACTTGATGGGGCTCTACGGGTCTCTGTTCATTTTTCATTCTTTTTTTCTTTCTCTGTTCTTAAGATTACATAATCTGTAGTGACTTACCTTCAAATTCATGGATTCTTTCTTTTTTTTTTTTTTACTAGGGTTCATAATAGTATACATCATTGTGAAATTTCAATTGTACATTATTTCTTGTCTGTCACCACATATGTGCTCCCCTTCACTCCCTGTGCCCTGCCCCCAACCCCTTCCCCTGGCAACCACTGAACTATTTTCTTTGTCCATGTGCTTGCTTATATTCCACATATGAGTGAAATCATCTGGTGTTTGTCTTTCTCAGTCTGGCTTATTTTGCTAAGCATAATTCCCTCCAGGTCTTTCCATGTTGCAAACGGGATGAATTTGTCTTTTTTTCTGGCTGAATAGTATTCCATTGTGCATATATACCATACCTTCTTTGTCCAATCATCAGTCGACAGGCACTTGGATACTTCCCATGTCTTAGCTGCATGAATACTGCTGCAATGAACATAGGGGTGCATATGCTACTTTCACATGTTGATTTCAAGTTGTTTGGGTAGATAAACAGTAGTGGGATAGCTGGGTCATATGGCAGTTCTATTTTTAGTTTTTTGAAGAATCTTGATACTAGTTTGCATAGTGGCTGCACCAGTTTGTATTCCCACCAGCAGTGTATGAGGGTTTCCTTCTCTCAACACCCTCTCCAACATTTATTATTTTTAGTCTTAGTGATTATAGCCATTTTAACAGGCATAAGGTGGTATCTTAGCATAGTTTTGATTTGCATTTCCCTGATGATTAGTGATGTTGAACATCTTGTGTTTATTGGCCATTTATATATCTTCTTTGGAAAAATGTCTCTTCATATCTTCTGCCCATTTTTAGATTGGGGTGTTTACTTTTTTGTGATTCAGTTGTGTGAGCTCCTTATATATTATGGAGAGTAATGCCTTATCGGGTATATGATTTCCAAAAATTTTCTCCCAATTGATGGGTTGTCTTATGGTTTTGATCCTAGTTTCTTTTGGCTTGCAGAAGCTCATTAGTCTGATGAACTCCCACTTGCTTATTTTTTCGTTTGTTTCCCTTGTCTGAGAAGACATGGTATTTGAAAAGATCTTTTTAAGCTGGATGTCAAAGAGTGTACTACCTGTATTATCTTTCAGGAGTTTTATGGTTTCAGCACTTATCTTCAAGTCTTTGATCCATTTTGAGTTTATTTTTGTGTATGGCATGAGATAATGGTCTACTTTCATTCTTTTGCATGTGGCTGTCCAGTTTTCCCAACACCATTTACTGAAGAGAAAGTCTTTTCTCCATTTTATGTTCTTGGCACTTTTGGTGAAGATTAGCTGTCCGTATACGTGCAGTTTTACTTCTGGGCTTTCAGTTCTGTTCCATTGATCTGTGAGCCTGTTTGTGTACCAGTACCATGTTGTTTTGATCACTACGGCTTTGCAGTACATTTTGAAGTCAGAGATTGTGATGCCTCCAGCTTTGTTCTTTTTTCTCAGGATTGCTTTAGTAATTCAGGGTCTTTGGTTGCCCCATATGAATTTTAGGATTCTTTCCTCTGTTTCTGTGAAGATTGTCATTGGGATTCTGATTGGTATTACATTGAATCTGTGGATTGCTTTGGGTAGTGTGGACATTTTAACTGTTTATTCTTTCAATCCATGTGCATGGAATCTCTTTCCATCTCTTTATGCAATTGTCTATTTTTTTCAATAATGTCTTATAGTTTTCATTGTATAAGTCCTACCCTCCTTAGTTAAATTTATTCCTAGGTACTTTTTTCTTTTTTTTGCAATTGTAAATGGAATCATATTCTTGAGTTCTCTTTCTGTAAGTTTATTACTAGAGTACAGAAATGCAACTGATTTTTGTAACTTCATTTTGTACCCCTTAACTTTACTGTAGTTGTTAACTATTTCTAATAGTTTTCCGACGGATTCTTTAGGGTTTTCTATATATAAGCTCATGTTGTCTGCAAACAGTGAGAGTTTCACTTCTTCACTCCCTATTTGGATTCCTTTTATTCCTTTCTCTTGCCTAATTGCTCTGGCCAAAACTTCCAGTACTATGTTGAATAAGAGTGGTGAGAGTGGGCATCCTTGTCTTGTTCCTGTTCTCAGAGGGAAACCCATTGAGTATGATGTTGCCTGTGGGTTTGTCATATATGGCCTTTATGTTGAGGTAATTTCCTTCTATCCCCATTTTGTTTAGAGTTTTTATCATAAATGGCTTTTGGATCTTGTCAATGCTTTCTCTGCATCTACTGAGATCATAAAGTGTCGACTTTATTTATCTTCTCAAAGAACCAGCTATGCTTCATTGATCCTTTCTACTGTCTTTTTTCTTTCAATAGCATTAATTCCTGCTCTGATTTTTTTATTATTTCTCTCCATCTACTGATTTTGGGCTTTGTTTGTTCTTCTTTTTCTAATTCAATTAGGTGTAGTTTGAGATTGCTTATTTGGGTTTTTCTTGTTTGTTAAGGTGAGGCTGTATTGTGATGAATTTTCCTCTTAATATGGCTTTTGCTGCATCCCATATGAGTTGGTATGGTATGCTTTCATTTTCAGTTGTCTCCAGATATTTTTTGATTTGTCTTTTAATTTTTTCAATGATCCATTGCTTGTTCAATAGCATGTTGTTTAGTCTCCACATCTTTGTCCTTTTCTCAGCTCTTTTCTTGTAATTAATTTATGGCTTTATAGCATTGTGATTGGGAAAGATGCTTGTTATTATTTCAATTTTCTTAAATTTATTGAGGTTTGCCTTGTTTCCCAACATATGGTCTATTCTTGAGAATGTTTCATGCACACTTGGGAATAATGTATTCTGCTGTTTTTGGATAGAGTGTTCCATATATGTCTATGAAGTCCACCTGGTCAAGCTTTTCATTTAATTCCAGTTTCCTTGTTGACTTTTTGTCTGGATGATCTATCCATTGATGTGAGTGGAGTGTTGAGGTCCCCTACTATTATTGTGTTATTATTAATATCTGCTCTTAGATTTGTTAATAGTTGCTTTCTGTCCTTTGGTGCTCCTGTGTTGGGTGCATAGATATTTATGAGTGTCATTTCTTCTTGATGGAGTGTCCCTTTGATCATTATATACTGCCCCTCTTTGTCTCTCTTTATCTGTCTTATCTTGAAGTCTGCTTTGTCGGATATAAGTATTGCAACAAGTGCTTTCTTTTGTTTGCCATTAGCTTGGAGTATTGTCTTTCATCCCTTCACTCTGAGCCTGTGTTTGTCATTGGAGTTGAGATGTGTTTCCTGGAGGCAGAATATTGTTGGGTCTTGTTCTTTAATCCATTTTGCCACTCGGTGTCTTTTTATTGGAGAATTCAATACATTTATATTTAGGGTGATTATCGACACAAGAGGGCGTAATGCTGCCATTTTACCACTTGTTTTCTGGTTCTCCTGCATTTCCTTTGTTTCTCGTCTGATGTATTTTGGTCTACCAATCAAGTTATGTAGTGTTTATGTTTTGTTTCCTTGTTTTCTTCTTATTTATTATTCATGTCTCTGTCCTGCTTTTTTGTTTAGTGGTTACCCTGAGGTTTGTATTCAAGATTTTGTGGACAAGATAGTCCGTTTTCTGATGGCCTCTAATTTCCTTAGACTAAACCAATTCAGTCCCTTTCCTCTTCCCCTCCTAAGTTGTTTTTCTCACATCTTATTCAATTTTGTGTTATGAGTTTGTGGTTAAAGTGACAATATCATCTTTGTTTTTGGTGTTTTCCTTCCCTTTGTCTTTAATGCTATACTTGAGTATTTGCTATCCTGCTCTGATTCTGTCTACCTATTTAACTCCTTACTCTACGCTTTGTAACCCTTTCCTCCTCCTTTTTTTTCAGGTATGAGGGCCTTCTTGAGGATATCTTGTAGGGGGGTTGTCTCATGGCTATGAACTCTCTTAGCTTATGTTTGTCTGGGAAAGTTTATATTTCTCCATCATATCTGAAGGATATTTTTGCTGGATAGAGTATTCTTGGCTGAAAGTTTTTGTCCTTCAATGATTTGAATGTCATTCCAGTCTCTCCTAGCCTGTAAGGTTTCTGCAGAGAAATTCACTGAAAGCCTGATGGAGGTTCCTTTGTAGGTTATTTTCTTCTGCCTTGCCACCCTTACTATTCTTTCTTTGTCATTCAGTTTTGCCTGTTTCACTATTATATGCCTTGCAGTAGGTCTTCTTACATTGACATATTTAGGAGATCTAGCAGCCTCTTCCACATGGATTTCCTTCCCTAGGTTGGGAAGTTGTCTGCTATTATTTCTTTGAACAAGCTTTCTACTCCATTCTCCTTCTGTTCTCCTTCTTGAATACCTATAATTCTTATGTTGCATTTCCTAATTGAGTCCGATATTTCCTGGAAACTTTCTTCATTTCTTTTTAGTGTTAGGATCTCTCTCCTCCACTATCTGGAGCATTTCAACATGTCTATCTTCGATTATGATGATATGCTCCTCTATGGTGTCTGCTTGAGCATTCAGCAAACACATATTTTGTTTCATTTCTTCCATTGTGTCTTTCATCTCTAATATTGCTGATTGATTGTTCTTTACAGTTTCAATCTTTTTTGTGAAGTAGCTCCTGAACTCGTTGAATTGTTTCTTTACATTCTCTTCTACCTCATTGAGTTTTTTGATGATAGATATTTTGAATTCTTTGTCACTTAGATTACATATTTCTGCGTCCTCAGGACTGATTTCTGGGAACTTGTCATAGTCTTTCTGGTCTGGAGATCTAACATAGCATTTGATACTGCAAGAGGCTCTGTTTTTTCGCATCTGGACATTATTAGGTCGCAGTTACCACCTATCGCCACTGGGGGGGGGGGGGTCAAGTGCCCTGTATTCTGAGCCCTCTGCCTTCAGCTGAGCAGGTGGGTGAAGGGACACTTTTTCCTGTGTGCTCTCAGGGTTTTCTCCCTCTGCTCTCCTGGGGTGTTAGCTTGATGACATCACCCCCTGCAAAAGCTTTTGCCCTGGCAGAGGGCTTCCCTCTATGCTGCAAGGGCCCTAGGGAGTCCTTGGTGTTCCTACAAACAACTGTACCCTCCCCAGTTCCTTCCCTCTAGGAGGCCTCCCACGGTCCTGATCATAGTCCTTAGGGGAGGGAGTGAAGATTTCTCTTACCCTATTCCACCTCCGAGGGGGGCTCCAGCCTCTCCACCCTCTGTCATATGGCTGTGTGGATCTCTCTGACGTTTTTTGTGTCGAGTTTGGATGTCCTCTCTTGGAGTATGGGTGTTTTTTTTGTTGTATATTGGAGGGGGAAGATTTCCGCAAGACTTCACTCTGCCATGATACTGACATCACTCCATGGATTCTTTCTTGCCACCTCAAATCTGCTGTTAAAACTCTGGTAATTTTTTCATTTCAATTATTGTAGTTTTGTAGTCCAAAATTTCAAGTTTGTTCTCTTTTGTATTTTCTCTATCTTTATTTTCATTCTCTATTGACCAAATCATTCTGTTCCTTTTAATCTTCAAATATAGCTTTCTTTATGTTTTTCAATATATTTATAAAAGCTGCTTCAGGAAGTTTCTATTTACTGCTTTATTTCCTGTGTGTTAGTCAAAATTTCTTAACTCTTTGCACATCTTACAATTGCCTTTGAAAAGTGGACATTGTAGATACTGTATTGTAGCATCTACAAATTTTGCCTGCATTTCTTCTGTAGAGTCTGTCTCCCTTGCAGCGTGTGGCTGCTGATGTTGTTGTTCATTTTTTATTCTTTTTATTTTTAAACCTGGCTACCTAGAAGTTGCTCATATGTCAGCATAGCTTAGTGGTTAGCCTTTGATTGGATTTTGTGCTTAAACACCCTGTCTTAGTCAGCTTGGGCTGCCGTAACAAAATACCATTGACTGAGTGGCTTAAACAAAGCCATCGTTCTGGAGTTCTCACAGTTCTGGAGGATGGGAAGCCCAAGATCAACATGCTGGCAAGTTAGGTTTCATTCTGAGGCCTCTTATCTTAGCTTGTAGTTGGTGGCCTTCTTGCTGTGTCCTCACGTGTTGGAGAAAGGGAGACAGTAAACTCACTAGTGTCTCTTCTTATAAAGGGCACTAGTCCTATAGGATCAGGCCTCACCCTTATGACCTCATTTAACCTTAACTACCTCCATAAATATCTTATCTCTGAACATGGTCACATTGGGGGTTGGGGCTTCAACGTATGTATTTTGGGAGGACACAAACATTCAGTCCATAACACAACCTGAGCCAGTAAGGCTCTCAGCCTTTGCTGACAGATCCAAATATATGAATTGAGGAATGTACTCAAAGTTCAGGAAGTTTACAAGTCTGCCTTGGCTTTTACTTCCTGGGTATGCAAGGCCTCACATTCAGCCAGGGACAAGTAGCTAGATAGAAGCTTCTCTGGTCTTTCCTGAGAGTGCACACAGCCTTCCAGAACAGCTGAGATAGGTGGGAGCTTATTAAAATCTACGAAGTCTGCCTTGTTGCCAGATCTGTGTATTAAATTTATGGCTGATCGTCCTGTATGTAGTTCACACCAACACATACTGCAGCCCAAGGTGAGCTATGATGTTGGTATTCCCTGTTTGCCACAGAGATGGCTACTGTTTTCAGTAACACCCCTCAGTATGTATCTTTCCACACTCTAAATCAAGTCAACCCTCTCCATCATCCAAGCCACTGGTCCTCATGGTCTGCTGTACCCTAGTAGAACTACTCTACCACAGAGCCAGGGGTGGGGAGGCAAAATAGGAGCAGCTCAGGCTACAAATGCCACAAATTTCCATTGTTTTTCTTGAATAAATATTCTCAATTTGTTGTATGCTTTTTGTCAATTTCCATAGTACTGAAATGATTGTTTTGGACAATTTTTCTCAGTTCATCATTGCTTTTTGAGAAGAGAATTCACTGAAATCCTCAATCGGCCATGCTCACAATCTGATTTCTAGACAGCTACACTTATGAGGTGTGGAAGGATGGAAACATTCATTGTGGGCCTACCGTTGTTACCATGTGTAAGCACCATCTAGCTGATTCCAATTTGGTTACTTAAAAAAATATTAGGTGAGAAGTCTATATTTTCAATTATATGAAATACATATTTCTATAATTACGCAAAATTTAAATTCATTGCTATCGGTCATTTTTTTAAAAAGCATTCATTTTCTGTTTTTCACTAATTTCAAAATGTTCTTTGGAAAATGAATACTTAAAAAAAGTCTTTGGAAAATACAGACCTTAAAAAAAAATCTTGAAATGGCTGTAATGTGCCTTTTCCAATCTTAGAAATTTATAAGATCAAGAAGTTTCTAGGCCCTTTACATTAACAGGGATTAAATTCTGGTGCCATTATATTTATGACTTGAAAATAGGAAGATTTTTTAGAAATATGTGATTGAGTTATAGTTTAAATTTACTTACATATGAAAATAAAAAGAATTCCCCATAAGAGTATATATAGCTGTTGCCATTTTATTGTAGAGTATCTGGGGGTGTGCATTTGGTTTGTATGCAATATCTCTAAAGATCACGTAGAATTTTCTTTTTCTGAAGGAGTGTGGAATGGAGTTAGCTATGTTAAAGTGTCACATTATGTATTAAAGTACATTTAGAACAAAATTATTAGTTCTTCCTTGATATGGATTATGACCAGATTTATCATAACTCCTCAACATTGTTTGCAACCTCTTCTTTTCATATAACTATGTGTTCTCTGGGTTTACATTATTAGGTCAATTGGAGAATTATTTATTTATTTTTGGTTCGGGGGACAACGACTGACAGTCTAGAGACTGGATTTTGATTTGCTTGCTGCTGTCCAACAGCAGCATGCCTTGGGATATCCACTTAGAGTGATGAGTATAGTAGCGGTCTCATTAGTACTGTATTTAAACACCCATGGTTGGCAGGAATGTGCTAAAGTCTGAATATAACATGGTTAATTATGTCACTGTCCCTGCCCAGGGCAACTGCTACTGAAAGGACACACTCACATGATGAGGAAGATGGCAGATGTGGTGGTTTGGAGCTAAAATGTTACTTCATTGCTGACTCACAGAAAGAGGTTTAGGATGTTCGCTGGGTTTTCTAAAGAGCATCTAGTGTTTTTTTTTTTTTTAATTTATTTTTTTCAATTAATTTTTTTGGGGGGGAAGATTAGCCCTGAGCTAACTACTGTCAATCCTCCTCTTTTTGCTGAGGAGGGCTGGCCCCGAGCTAACATCCATGCCCATCTTCCTCTACTTTATATGTGGGACGCCTACCACAGCATGGCGTGCCAAGCAGTGCCATGTCCGCACCCGGGATCCGAACAGGCGAACCCCGGGCCGCTGAAGCGGAACATGTGCATTTAACCGCTGCACCACCAGGCTGGCCCACCTAGTGGTTTTCATCTTGTATATTAACTTTCCACACAGTTTATTACACTTTTATGCTTATTATTATATCTCCTTTTAGTTATTCTCACAGAAGAAAAAGCCAATTCACTATTAAAACGTTACCCAAGAGCTAGTGGACTTTTTGGAGAAATAAGACAGGGCAACATTGAGCGTGAATGCAAAGAAGAAGTCTGCACATTTGAAGGAAGAAAAGCTTTTGAAAATAATGAAAAAACTATGTATATTGGCAGGTTTTAAAAAATTTTCACAGATTTTCCTACCTGTTTGATGTATGTTTGAAATCTGCACCCCAAAATTGTCTGCATTACTATTAACTAAAAATTACTCTCGTGAAGAACTCTGAAAGTGGCATCCAACTAAGAAGACTCTGTGGAAAGGAGAGCTAGGTTCACTTCCCTATATGTTGATTTGTTTTTCTTCTTTCCTTTTTTTTTTTTCAGGAAGATTAGCCCTGAGCTAACCTCTGCCACCAATCCTCCTCTTTCTGCTGAGGAAGACTGGCCCTGAGCTAACATCTGTGTCCATCTTCCTCTACTTTATACGTGGGATGCCTGCCACAGCATGGCTTGACAAGCAGTGCCATGTCCGCACCCGGGATCCCAACCAGAGAACCCCGGGCCGCCAAAGTGGAACATGCGCACTTAACCACTGTGCCACCAGGCCGGCCCCTGGTCTGTTTTTAAGGACTCCATTTCCATAGGGCTCTGCTGAGCTGAGATTTATCATCTTAGCAAAGGGGGGAGCATTTGTTTCCCACGAGGCCCTGTTGGGGACGGTTATAGATAACTTCATCCCCTTACTCTGCCTGACCAGAGAGAAGGTGTGGAGGAAGCATATAGATGCTGACACTGTTTTAAAACATTTTACTTCTCGTATAAAAGAAAAGACATATCCAAATTCCCCTCCCCACTCTGAGAATACTCGTCCTCTTCTTTTTACTCTGGACTGCATGCTACTCAAGAAGAGCAGGGATGGGAAAGCACAGGGCGGTTCAAATATTTTTCTCTTGATTATATAATCTCCATTTCTATTGGAGAGGGGAAAGAAAAGATATTTTCTCCAAAGTTTATTTGGATCCCCTGGTTACTGAAGAAAGGCATTTTACCGATTTATTTTATCTTTAGTTGTAAACAACAAACCCTGAAAGAATTAAAAGACCTAAATGTTGACCTCCTGCTGCCAACCAGTCCCCTCCACAGTGAATTAAGCAACAAAAGACGAAACCCTTCAATGGGAATTTTGAGGTAAGAGCAAAGAAAAAGCCTTTTGTAAACAGAAAATCAAATTTATGGAAGAAACTTAACCAAGTGAACTAATCTCTTATAACAAGAAACCAAAGACAAAAGTAAATCAGAATTTTGCGGCTTTTTGTGCTATTTTAACTTTCTTGGAACTTGAAACGTTTCCAGTAAAGCTTCATAAATAGTCCCAGAGAGGACATGAAATTGTCATGAAGAAATCTAATGACGTTCTCAGAGGTGCGTGTGAATGTGTGTGTGTGTGTAAAATCACAGGCACGTCCTCTTCTCTTATTGCCCTTTCTCTGCACTGACACCAGCGGCTGAAGAATCAAGATTACCGAGGAAAAGGGTTTGCAACAAGAAATCGGAAATTAGCAGATTTCTGCTAAAGGCGTAACCAGGGCGCAGTGGAAGGCAACTGCTGGTCAAGCAGAAGCGGTAAAGCCCGTCCTGGGGCTAGAGCCCCAGTGACTACCTCCTTCTCCATCCTCCATACCATCTATTTGCAGTTTCCAGCGCTGGCTGAATAAGCCACAACTTTCCAGGCGTCTGTGCGCAGCTCAGGGAGAAGAGAAAGAAAGGTCTGGAGGAGAGAGCCGGCATTGGAGGGGGAGAGAAGGAAGCGCAACTCACAACCAACCGCGGTGTAACCAAAAAAGGAAAGGAAATTAAGCTTGTCCCTCGCCCAACTATCCACATCTCTCAAAAATTTGGGGAAATCAAATCCAAACCGAAACTCACTGGGGAAACCCAGATAAAGTGGAGTAGGTGAGGCAGAAACGTGGGCGCTAAGAGGGAAACTCAAGCAAACCTCCTCTTGAGAGAGGAGAGAGGGGGGAAACGGAGCAGAGAACCCACAGCATCTTCGTGGAGTTGGGGCGTTTTTGCTTGTCTCTTTTTTAACAGGGGTGTGGAAGGCGCTGCGTTTTTAATACAGCCACATGGTTCTCGCCGCCTTAAATGAGAACAATTACCCAAAATAGCATACGTGTTACTCCAGGGCCCGAGGAACGGCCACGGGAGGGGGAGAGGGCGTGGGGCGTCGCATGGGTTTGGCGACCACAACTGGGGAGAGGAAGGGGGGCGTATCAGGGAGCGGTAGGAGCCCGCCGATCCGCGAAGCGCCAGGATGGAGCGGGGCGGACGGGGCAGGAGACGCGGGGGTAGGGGACGCGGGGGCAGGGGGAGGCGGTGGCCGTCCCGGCCGAGGGGCGCGGGCCGGTCGGGGCGGGAGGCAGGGGTCGCGGCGCGCCGGGCCCTCACCGCTGCTGAGCGTGGACTCGCAGTGCCAGCGGTCGAAGCTGGCGGGTTTCCGGCAGGACTCCCACAGGGACAGGTAGTACTGGTGGTCGGCCGTGACCCAGGCCGGGCTCAACACGGCCCCCAGGTCCAAACACAGCGCCAGGAAGATGCACACCAGCCCCACGAGCTTCAGCGGGGTCAGCACCGACACGCGCACCTCCTCCATGCCGCTGCCCGCCGAAGCCATGCCCCGGGCGCCGCGGCCGCCGGCCCGCCGGGGACGAAGACGCCGGGCGGGTCCGGAGAGCGGGGAGCCCGAGCCCTGGAGGGCAGCAGCACAGCCGCCGCCGCCGCCGCGCGAGGACTCGCTCCCCGGGGCTCCGCGCCTCCCGCCGCGCCGCGAAGGCGGGTCTGCCGGGCGGCCGGCCGAGCAGGGGTCGTCAGCAGCCGCAGCGACGCCGATCCCGCCGCGGACCTTCGCCGCCGGCCCCGCGCCGCCTTCTGCCCGCGCGCGCTCCGCCCTGGCGCGCCCGGCTCGCTCCGCCCCGGCCCGCCCCTCCCGGGGCTGCGGGAGGCGGCGCGGAGCGGGGAAGGGCGATGTCAGGCTCTGGCTTCACCTGCTTCGCTGGACCCTGCCTGGCTCCCCGGCGGAGCTGATCCCCCCTCCCCCTGCATATAAGTGAAATCATACAGTATTTGTCCTTTTATGTCTGGCTTCTTTCACTTAGCATAATGTTTTCAAGGTTCATCCATGTTGTAGCATGCATCAGAATTTTATTCCTTTTTAAGGCTGAAAAATATTCCACTGGATATATATAGTACCACATTTTGTTTAACCATTCAACTATCAGTGGACATTTGGGTTGCGTCTACCTTTTGGCTATTGTGAATCTTGCTGCTTTGAACACCGGTGTACAAACATCTGTTCAAGTCCCTATTTTTAATTATTTGGAATATATACCCAGAAGTGGAATTGCTGGGTAATATGGTAATTCTATTTTTAATTTTTTTAGGAACTACTATACTGTTTTCCACAGCAGCAATGCACAAGGGTTCCAATTTCTCCATATCCTTGCCAACAAGGATTTTGCTGGTTTTTTATAATAACCATCCTAATGGATGAGAAGTGTTATTTCATTGTAGTTTCGATTTTCATTTCCCTAATGATTAGTTACGTTGAGCATTTCTTAATATACACACCTTAAATACACATCTTAAGACTCTGAGGGAGGTGGGACTCCCAGAATGCTGATGTGAAGAGTCTTGGGAAATCCTACCCATGAAGAGACATCTGTTAAGCTGGCGAAATTGGCAAAGACAATAATTCAGAGTCTCTAAGGTTCATCAAAGGACTTACAGCAAATTGAGAAGCATTTATTTAACTAAATCTATGGAAACTAAGTAAGAAAGGTGGGAGGCCATGGCATTCAAGCTAGAAACAGTACCCAGGACTTCACAGTTCTGCCTTGTATGAGAGCTATTCCAGTGGGCTTAGCATCTAAGGGCAGCTCCCATCCCCCCAACTTATCCGGTGGAAGAGCTATTCTGAATGGAATCCAGATAACTGGATAATGGAGAGAAAACTAAAGTGAAAGACAAGTGAAGTTTACTTTAAATAAAAATTACAAAAGCTCAATTTATATGTATAGTTGGCAGGTCATGTAAAAAATAAAAGTTGATTATTAGAGTTGACAGTTAAGACTGAAAGACAAGGTGGTAACCCTTGCAGGGACCAATTTTTCATGGCTAGCATAGAATCAGGGTGATTAACACCAGAGTTTTATATTTTGACTATTGCCTTGGAGTAAAATCAGTGAAGCTGCGATTTCTGATAACTATTATTATTTGACAAGATATCACAAATTTTAATAAAGCAAGAAAGATAAAGCAAAACCATAACCACATTCAGATATGTATATTACTCTCAATATACTCTCTTCGGTGCCTACTAAAATTTTTTCTTAATGGTTTGAATGTTTTTACCGATTCACTGTCACTTTCATTTTAATCTTCAAACACCCTTTTGGTCACATGCTTTAATATGTTGTGTGTGCCTCAGAGGGGGCACATCGTCTTCAATAAAGTGAACTGATATACACTGCTGATGCTCCTGATTATCTTGGAATACCTTTTTTACTGTTTATATTAGGCTTCATTTTAAGAGAAGCAAGATGCTCAAACAGAAAAACCAAAGTCTGCTTTTCATTTGTTGCTCAAGTTTCTGAGTTCAGCATAAAATAATATGAGAAAATAAATAGATTAAAGTCACACTTTAATTTATTAAAGCAATCTGTTTAATCTATTAATATGAAGCTAAAATACAATTATTAAAAAGGGCATGATTTTAATTGTTGATTGATTTGCTATAAAATACTTGCCGTTAGTCCACACTTCTTAATTCTGCATTCATTTATGATATAGAAATAAAGGTATTTCTAAATAAAGTATATGTGATTTACTTTTTCTAATTTAAAAAAAATTTCTTTTTCCATCATATTTAGTCTCTCACATGATCCACATACAAACTTTTTCTGGAATAAGAAAGCAGTGACTCAAATTTTCCAAAAACACACACACCTCATTCAACCTTTTTCTTCCCCTGGCATTAGTAATTGCCTTTCTCTCCACCTTGAGACTTAATCTTTCAGGCTTAGCAATATTTACAAAAAACACACACCAAGCTGATATTTTGTAAAGTATGATCTCAGTAATAAAATAAAAAATGGAGAAGACTACTATATTAATCAGAGATGAGTGAAGACATCTGCCATATAGGATTTTGTAAACATTTCAACTGTTATAACCAGTCAAAAAAAATGTTACTATTCTTGGTCATCTGCTATGTTGTAAAAATAATCTTGTATTACAGAAGTAGCCTTTTAATTTGCATTGATTAAAATGAGGACCTTAGACTTGAGTAGTCCAAAGATAGCATTGTATTACATAATATATGCAAAGCTCTTTAAATGCACTATAAATGTGTTTTTCTCTACCACTCCACCAAGGAGTCCCAAGAGACTTCCTAGTCGAGAACACTCCTTCAGTGGGTGCAATTGTCACCATTGTACTGAGAGAGAACTGAAAACCTGGAAGATCAAGCAAGAGATAACAAATGTCGGCCACCTGTGCTTCCTAGTTCAGATTTCTTTTGTACCTCAATACTTCATATGTTATTTAATACATCATGAGCTCATTTAACAAACTTATGTCTACTCAATCAATATACAAATTAACCAGTGCTTTCCTCTGTCTCTGTAAAGCAAGCCAATTGATGCCTAGGGCACACTCCAGAGTCAGGGCTAGTAGGCCACTCTACTGCAGGCCCGCTCACCATGGAGAAGAATGTTTACCAAGAATGATCTGTGTTTGTTATGATACCTGTTTACAGCACTTGTACATGTTTTGATAATTGCATAATTTAATTAATATTTGAAAGCAATAAAACCAGTATGAGACAGCAGCTTATATGAAAACTAAGTTGAATACTTAGGTGGGATTCCACAAAGGTGAGACAATGAAAAACAAGTCAAATTAAATGTGAGAAAAGTAATGGTAAAACTTTAAATAATCTGAAAAAAATCTAGATGGAGCATAAATCCAGGTTGGCTCCTCAGTATGTGAGTTCTTTTTCTACTTAAAAATAATGGAATGGGCCATCTGAATAGGCCTATATCTATTAAAGAAGGTGAATCAATAGTTAATAAGCTTCCAAGACAGAAAGCACCAGGTCCAAACGGGTTCACCGGTGAATTCTAGCAAACATTTAAAGAATAAATTATATCAATTTTCTACAATTTCTTCCAGAAGACAGAGCTGAGGGAATACTTCCTATCCATTCTGTGAGGCGAGCATTATCCTAACACCAAAGTTAGACAAGGACATTACAAGGAACAACAGACCAACATCTCTCAGGAACACAGATGCAAAAATCCTCAACATACTAGAAAATTGAATTCAAAGTGTATAAAAAATTATACACCAAGACCAAGGTGGTGCAGGAAGGTCCTTAGAGGGCATTACGTCCAAATCACTGTAAATATTATAAATGATTTCCTCCACTCTAGAGAAGCAAGTCCACAGCTGACTGTTTGCCTCTGAGCAAACCGCCAACCCTAAAACCATTCTTTTCACAATCACCTTTTTTATTATGAAAAAAAGCATACTTACACAATGGGGTATACCAATTAGAGCAATAGTAATTAAATGAGTGCTCATGTACCCAACATCAAATTTAGAAGAGAATATTATCAGTACCTCAGAGCTCCTGTATGCCCCTCACTGCTCTCCCCTTCCTCTCTTCAATCTAGATATACTCATGGCCTAACAATTCATTTTACCTATTCTCTTGCTTTTATTTTATATTTTTCACATGTAAACAATTTGTTATTTAGTTTTACCTCATTTAATGTTCTGTGAATGTAATCCTAGGGCATGCCTTTTTCTATGACTTTTTTTGAACTTCATCCATACTGATACATGCAGCTACTATTTACTCATTCATATTTGTACAATGAATGAATATTAGTCCATTCTCCTATGGGAGGCCATTTGGGCTGATTCCATTTTTTGCCTTTAAGAACAATGCTGCTAAGAACATTGTGTAAGTATTGCTTAGTGCATATGGTGTGTTATGTACCAAAGAGTGGAATTGTGGATCATAAACTATCAAAGTTAAAAGCTTAAAAGTATAAAGCTCCTATCATAGACAGGAATGTGAATGAATATTTAGAGACAATTTCTTTTTTCTTCTTCTCCCCAAAGCCCCCCAGTACATGTTGTATATTCTAGTTGTAGGTCCTTCTGGTTGTGCTATGTGCAACGCCGCCTCAGCACGACCTGATGAGCGGTGCCATGTCCGCGCCCAGGATCTGAACTGGTCAAACCCTGGCCCACCGAAGCGGAGTGCACAAACTTAACCACTTGGCCACAGGGCTGGCCCCCTAGAGACACTTTCTAGATTAAAGATTATAGAGAGTACTTTAAAATTATAGGACACGATCCAATTTTAATGTTTTTCTACCTCACATATTCTCACAGAGCTCTTTTGTACTCTAGAGGCTGGATGTCTTACGAGATTCAAACATGTTCTTTTCATCTACATTAATACCTATAAATCAAATTTTTAAAAGGTAAAAATCTGTTTCAGTCTAGAGTTGAGAATCTGGAAAAAATCAAACTCATTTCATTTGACTCTTTTCAAAACGAAATAACTATTCTATTGCCATTTTAATGTAAAGAAACATTGATAAATGTGCTAACATTTAATGAATCATTAATAGCACTGCCTTTTACATAATAATTTATTGTAAGAAGTGTTTTATCATGTTCAAGAGATGTGTACATAATTCTATACAATGCCATTTATAAATGCTTTATAACAGGTTGATGGAACATTATTTAGAACCTGTTTCAAACATGAAACAGGTAAAAACAAGCCTCCTAATGACTGAATCTTAAAAGTCTGTGTTCTCATTAATCAAGTTTCTTAAATCATTCTAAATGTTACCTCAATTTGAAATACAGCTGCCATTTCTTATTCAGTTTCGCCCTCAAGTAGGAACAGAACAAATCTACGGCACTCAACCTGGAGTGAGCACCGTGGCGTAGAATTGTTCGGGGGAGTGGCAGCAAAGGTTCCAGAGAATTGCCTGTCATCAAAGCCTAGAATATTGTTACTGATTTTAGACACAGTCTAAGTAAGGGATATAGTAGGAAGGAGTTTATGACAGATGTTTTTAGATAACCTTTCGAACTGATTTATTGATACTAAACCTTGCTTAGAAATGAATGCCACCTATCATTGGAAAACTAGCAATCTCCAACCTTATGTGGCATTTTTGCCCCCCCCCCCCCCCCCCCCCCCCGAAAATTCCCCTTGATGGAAATTTCACCTAAATTCTCGCATTGCAGATCCATGGTACATAATAATCTCTTCCAGAAACTGAGATGAGGAAAAATTCTCACTGGCCTCTCCTGGAGGTAAGGAGTCCAGCAGTCCTAGCTCAGTTTGGGCAGGTGGGGCGGAATGGAGGAGAGGGGAGCGATTCCTCAGAGGTTGACACCTCCTTAGCCGCTGGTCAGAAATTAGATTTAAGGAATTTAAGACTACGTTTTTTATTATAGATCTTCTTTCTCCTTCATGCTCTTCATCTGCTTTTTTTTTAGGGACCATTAACTAAATTCTTGAACATGTACAATCAGAAATACCACACTCAGATAAGAAAATACATTTTATATATATTCAGGGAAAACAAACAAAAAAATAAGGAAACTTCTACAGTGCTATAGTAAACCCTAGTCCAAAATTTGACAAAAGAAATTTCACATGTAAAACGATCTATTTAATACTGTAGTTGTTGGTTTGTAAATAGGAGAGAGTTGTCTAGCCTCTCTCTTCACTCCTTGTGGGTTCTCCCTTGGTTATCTCTTTAACATTAATCTTTCTCTCTTCATCACCCCCCTCCCTGCTCAGATTTCCTGTCCCTGTTTCTACCTCCTCTTCTCTCCACTTTATCTTACACACT
Organism: Equus quagga; assembly: GCF_021613505.1. Classification (NCBI taxonomy): domain Eukaryota; kingdom Metazoa; phylum Chordata; class Mammalia; order Perissodactyla; family Equidae; genus Equus; species Equus quagga. The sequence continues at coordinate 92,972,398 of NC_060276.1, forward strand.
TCTGAAGGATTCCTTTTCCTAAACATGACACTGGTTCAGGTACTTGTTATTCCTTACATTAGAATGTCTGACCCAAGATCCTTAGAACATATACGTCTTTGGACATGTTACATGGTGATTGATGAAAAAAGGAATCTGTGACCAAATATACTTGAGAAATACAGAGCTGAACAGAATAAAGTCAGTTTCTCTACTTCTCATAACCTTTGGTATAGTGGAAACTCAATAGGAATTTCCAAATTAGAAGTGTTTCCCAAATGTACTTGTCTTACAACATTTTCTTAAGAGTTGCTTCTCTGTGTTTTGCATATGAGTTACTTTTCTTTGTGTGTGCAGCAGCGTTGTGGAATTACTGGCTATCTTTTACTCCTGATTTCCCTTGCAGAAGATTGATTAGCACAGTCGCTGGAAAGCAATTTTCATCACCAAAAAACAGCTTCATTTTTCTCTTGATTAGCAGCCCTACTGCAAGTTTTTCAGCAGAAATAGATAATTTGTAAGAACACAAACATTGTCACTTCTATGTCATTATATTATAACATAGATAACATATTATATATGTTGTGCTAGACAAACATTCTGATACCCCAGGTAGACACAAGATCAGTGAAGCCTTGCTGCCTCATGTTACTGTGACACTCCTCTTTTATTTGGAGAATTGGGCCTTCAGTAGTGGCTTTTGTCTTTTCTCATTTCTGTATGAATCCTTGGGCCTTTAGAACACACATTTGCCTGTGTTCTCTGTGAAGAAAGGGACAATGCCTATCACACGTCAGTATCACAAACCAACGATTCCTAATTTCTATATGTATGCTCTGTCACCCACACTAAAAGCAGCATCTATCTGAAGAAAGAAGTCAAACGAAATTCAATTGAACCAGATAATTATCTATCTGTTCCTTTAAATTATGTACTATTATGTAATACATATTAGTTCTCCAGTTTTGCTTTTTGAGACGTAACTGTCTTTCCTGAGACATAATTGACATAATATTGTTAAGTTTAAGGTGTACAATGTGTTGATTTGATACATTTATGTACCACAAAATAATTACTACCATAGCATTAGCTAACACCTCTATCCTGTCACGTAATTACCATTTCTTTTTTGTGGTGAGAATATTTAAGATCTATTCTCTGAGCAACCTTCAAGTATATAATACAACATTATTAGCTATAATCATCACGCTGTGCATTATATCACCAGAACTTGTTCATTTTATAACTGGAAGCTTGTACCCTTTGACCAGTATCATCTCATTTCCCCCATCTTCCCATTTTGATTTAAAATAAGTTTAGGGAGCAAATATCTATATTTGGCAGCAGAATGATAAAAGGGGAAGTTCAATAGTTCATTCCCCCTAAAGCTTGCTGTACTGTTTCTGCTCAGAAGGAAGAAGTGTGGGGAGGCAGCATGATAGAGTGGAAAAGTTAACAGATTTTGGGTTTATACACATCAGGTTAAAATCTCCAGCATACCCACTTGGTAGCTATGTGGCTTTGAACAAGCCAATTAACATTTCTGAACCTCAGTGCTCTGGTATGTAAAATGCACACAATAGTAACTACTTTGTCAAGATTAGAGATATTGTATACAAAAAGCCCAACTCATAGTAGATTCTCAGTAAATGACAGCTATCTTATTACCTACATCTATATCTATCTACCTACCTTCCTATCTATCTATCTATCATTTATATATCTAGATAGGTAGATAGATAGATATAATAACATAGAAGCCTAAGTTGGAACCCTGCCCTCACCTGGAGGTAAAAGAAGTAGAGAATCCTCATTTTAAAACTTAACTTCAACATGGTTGTAGCCCATGTAAAGCGGAAACACCAAGCTGACCAATCTCAGTCCTGCATTAGATCAAAAAATGATTGAGCTTCCAAAACCAAGTGGAGAGCCGTTTAATTTTTTAAACTTTAATTTCTAAAGAAATGGCTATGGATGTTTACACTTTTAAACTGTTAAAAAAGAAACAACAGGCCCCAAATGGAGTCACTTGTGCTAAGCCCCACATCAGCAAACCAAGACTTAATACCTAATCTAATTGCAATTTCAGCCTCTCCCAGGAATGTGATCTTTAACCAGTTAATCTGGGATTACTCTGTCAGCACTAGTGAGGTAATCTGCCCAATAGACCCCTGCCTTCCCTTAAGGGAAGGTCACCTTGCCTGAACCAATCCACTCTTCTTCCTTGTTCCACCCCCTTCTGCCTATAAAAGCCTTCCATTTTGTACAGCTCCTCAGAGCTCCTTTCTATCTGCTAGACGGGATGCTGCCCAATTCATAAATTGTTGAATAAAGCCAATTAGATCTTCAAATTTACTCAGTTAAATGTTGTTTTTTAAGAAAACAATCAACACAAATTAAAAGCCTCTTTCTCATTTTCTCTCCGTCACAATATCACCCGCACAGCAGCAGAATCGAAGACTTCCCCTCCTTCTAGTGAAATGCTCCCACACTCCCAAACCCAGTTTCCTCCAGCCCATATTCTCTCTTTCTCCCAGATGTGATCCAATCCATTCTCTGTTTCACCATTTACTCTCTGCTGTTTCCAGTATAGATCAAATCTATCAATCCTGTGTCATCCTTTCTCTTGCCTATTTCTGCAGTTCTGCCCAACCAAAAGGTCCCAGAACTGGTGATACCAGCTCAACACAAGGTTGACATAAGGGAAGCCATATTGTAGCAAGGAAACCATATTGTAACTTTAAATGATCTCTGACTAACAAGCTCAGACATGCTCTGTAGATTTTGTGGCCCCTCCCAGCTGCCTTAAGATGATAACTTTGTTCTTTTGAATTCCTTAGGAATGTGATGACCCCCGGGCAGAGATCCTATGGAGCCTATGCTGATAGCCACCATCAATGACAACAGAAAGATCAGGGTATAGGGCGTTGCTCCATTTTCTTATGCATATCCAGTAAAACAAAGAACTGAGGAACTGGGGCCAGATGTCTGCCCCACCCAGAGACCAGCCACCTCCCCCACCTGGAGACCAGCCCCGTATATAACTGGCCTGTAGTCTTCGTTCTGGGCGATGGTTCCTTTGGATAAGAGTCCACCATCTTCCCTCTTGCTAGCAAGCTGTAATAAAGTCCTTTCTCTCCTACTACCTTGCCTCCTGACTATTGGCATGTCTTGCAGCAAGCAGACAAGCCCACTTGGGTGGTAATGCTGGCAGGCAGAAGTGGACAGGGGAACAGCTGTGAATATGCTTTAAATAACTCCATACTCCTCACTGCTCCACCCTCAGTCCTCTACTCCCTCCTTCCTGCCACATGTTGAATACAAATCCAATTCAGAGGAAAATTCCTTTGTTTTCTCTTATTCAGGAAGTTAGAGAAGAAGATTCCTTGGTGTATCTTAACCTCTTTTGTTTATAAAGCTATTAATAGCTCAGGCTGTTTGGAAGGCAGCATAACTTCCTCTGAATTACCATGATAATTCAAATTTAAAAGGCTCCATAACAGTTTTGCAACAGAACAGACTATATATACCGACAGACCCCAATATAATGCAGAACAGACTAACCTACACCAAATTTCAACATACATTCTCAGCTGTTGGGTGACAGGGCCCAGAAAATGCCACCCAAAAATATGCCCTTTGGACATAAGGTTTCTCTTGAGCTGGTTATTTTTAAGAAAGAACAGACACAGGAGGAGCTCTGAAAACCCAGTAGAAGTTACCTTTTTGTAAGAGACATTTACATGTATAAGGTAAATCTCCATTTGTAAGGGTGTCTCCCTCTCTGTACTAGGAAAAGGAGGACGACTAAATCTCTAGTAACTCTTAGCAATGGATAAGGCAGTGACTTAAGTCTGCATAACAACCATGCCCTTGTATACTGTGTTTTCGCTGATAACCTCTGATAACTGGCTCCCCCTCAACCTCATCTTTTGTCCTTGGCTGGAGATGGTATTTAAGGTGGTGACTTGGGCCATGTCGGGGAGTTACTCAGTTTTCCTGGGTCTCTCCCATGTATACAGGAGGTATACATGTAAGTAAACTTCTGTTCGTTTTTCTCCTGTTAATTTGTCTTTTTATTACAGAGGAGTCCTAGCTAAGAATCTAGTAGGGTAGAGGTAAAATTATTTTTTTCTCCCCTACATAGGAAAATGCAAAACTACAAAAATGGAAGCAAAGGTTGCAGAAATTTTTCTGAATATTAACATGAGGTTAATAGCATTTTTGTAGTGTATTTTTGCTATTATGTGTAAAACTAATTTTACTAAATGTTGGTTCTCTATCATTTCCTCCTTATTATAATCTGTGCAGCCAATTCAGTTATTTCTTAAAATGCATAAATTTGATTGAAAAAGCACCTATAGAATCTATAACATAGACAATCACATTCACCAAGTGGTTGGCACCAACAGTGTATCACATGCTGATAGTGCTGTGTATATTGTCTCTCAGCCATCTCAGTGACACCTTGACATAGATTTATAAAATTAACAGAATTACTAGGACACATATTAACGATAAGCATTTCGAGTTACATACTTTCAGATTTAGGGAGCCCTGTTCTTCACTGTAGTAGTCACACATTCAGCTGTATGGAGATGTGTGAACACAAAGGCAATAGAAATTATACCTGCAATTTTTGGCATCGCCCCATGAAATCACATTTGAATGACCTTATATGGTCTTGATACATGGGAATATTAGAATCAGGTGTTCCATGTGATGATCAAATGGGGAAAGGCATTTCAAGTAACTGAGAACTTTACCTACATGAGAAAGTTCATGTATGTAGTGTCTACTAGGAATTTTACTCTAAAATTCTAATGCTCCTAATAGGCACTTCTTCTCAGACTAGACAAATTGGATTTATTTCCTGCCACCTAACTCTTTCCAAAAAAGCTCTGTTATCTTATATCTACCATGTATAACATGTTCTGACAAGAGATTTTCACATATTGAGGTATATGGGGTAACTATTCCAGTTCAAAACTGATAGGGCTTGAACTAAAGAAGCCTGAATTATGGCCTATCAAGCATATATTGTACATCCGCTTTAACCATTAAAACAAAGAATGCACTCTCTTAAGATAAGAGTGCATACTCCCCCTCCTACCTCAGCATCAGTGATGCCTGTGTTAGTCCCTTTCCCAACACCAGGGTCATGTTGACCTGTTAATTTGCAACTGAGTACCTCTTTGAAACTTTGATGAATATGTATTCTGAGCATGTTTAATGTATGTTCTTTGTTCTCAAAAGGTATAAAACTATACTGAAAACCATGCTTCTTCAGAATGCTTTCTTCATTTCTAGAAAATGCCTTCCCGGGTTACAATCTTCAGTTTGGGTCAAGTAAAACTCAACTTATTGCTCTTATCTATAGAACGGCTATTGGTTATTTTATGTCAAGAGTCCCCACTTTCATAACCTCTTTTAGATTTATGCAAATAAATGCCATCCATTATTGTTCTTGGATCCATTCTTCATGAACTACAGGGTGATTGCCTTAAAATGTCAACTGGATCATGCCATCTCCTCCCCAAAGCTTTTCAAAGATTTCTCATTATACCTAAAATAATATCTTGACTCTTTTGGGAGCTGACTTCTGCCTTCTTCAACAAACTCTTCTGTATTTTTATTTTTTTGAGGAAGATTAGCCCTGAGCTAACATCTGCCAATCCTCCTCTTTTTGCTGAGGAAGACTGGCCCTGAGCTAACATCTGTGCCCATCTTCCTCTACTTTATATGTGGGATGCCTGCCACAGCATGGCTTGCCAAGCAGTGCCATGTCCGCACCCAGGATCTGAACTGGTGAACCCTGGGCCAGTGAAGCGGAACATGTGCACTTAATCGCTGTGCCACCAGGCCGGTCCCTTCAACAACCTCTTTGCACACCACTGCCCTGCTAACTCCTCCCTGTGCTACTCACTCCTGACCTCCTTTCATTTGCTCAAACACCCAAAGTCCTTACGTCAGGGCTTTGGTACATCTCCCTCCTTGCCCTTTTGATGCCTGCCTTCTTCTCATCCTTGAGGACACGTTGTATACAATTACTTCTCAGAGAGGCCTTCCTTGAATTTTCAATTAAAGTTAGCTTCCCTGTATACTTTAAAAAGACAAATTTCCACTTTATACAGCACTCATGACAGCTCTTAATTGTGCCTACTTATGTGATCATTTGTTTGTCTCCTCCAGACAAGTAAATATGTAAGAGTGTGGGCTTTATCTATTTCACTCAGTACAGTATTCTTAGAGCCTAGCACTGTGCCAGCATTTCTCGAAATGAATGTGATGTGGGCTTGGTGAGTCGAGGAGTTGAAAGAAAGATTTCTTGGACTCTCAAGGTCTGCTAGTAGTGCTCTTTTATTGAGAAAATAGCATGGAATAACATGGGGACAGGACCCATGGGCAGTGAAGAGCTGCAAACATGGGTTGAGCGTAGGGCTAAATTTATAAGGCATAGGTATGTGAGTTATCTCTTTACAAGACAAAGGAAAGATTATGTAAAAAAGTCATTAAAATGGTATCAGTGTAGGTTGGGTTTGGTTATTGGGTGGTCCTATAACTTTAGATAAGAATCAGATTGGATCAGGTCAGGACATCCTTTGCTTCCAGGAGGATGATGTAGATTGGTATGTAGGCCAGGATGCCTTGGGCTTCTCTCCCTGGGGTAGCCTTGATCCTCATCAAATGCATTGATGTTGTCTATTTCTCCTTTGAATTGACTGGAAAAGTTCAGTCCCTGTATCTGCAAAAAATAATTTTCTCTTCTTTCTAGGATCTCTTGTCTTCATAGTTCTTTGTGCTGAGAAAGGCATAAGTAGTGTTTAGTTGGTGTTGCTGTTATTGTTCAGATGAATATCCCCATAAGTAGTTGTTCAGGGAATAGGTATCAGGAAGCCACAATGTGTTCTCTATATTAGTGAGAGAACTATGCTAGGGAGAGAACAGACTCAGGAAAATGTCAAGAAGCCAAGGTGCCATGTAGGGTGATGGGTATAGGGAAAAATCCCTTGTCATAGGGTGATTAAAGATAAGCAAAACTAAAACCAATTTGGAATTACAAGCTATGTCATACCTAGATGTAGTTTTCAGCAAAATTCTGCCTAAACAAATAGTTTGTATTCACACTCACTTCAGGCAAAGGAGAAGGGTAATATGTACCACACTAAACACGCAAGTAAGGTGGAGATAAAGGAACAATCCTGAGACACAAAGTGGAGGATAAGAATACAATGAAGGAAGGAAATCAGAAGTGTAATTGGCCATAAGAAATCAGTCTTCCCTACTAGGAATTTGCAAAAATTTTTGGTGGGACATTGATCTATCTACAGAGGGTTGAAGCCAATCTTATGTCGATTTTAGAAGAAAATCACATTCAGTGCCTATAACGATGGGCTTTGGAATGCTAAGCTTAAGGGAATCACAAAGTTGATCCTGGATTTCAAGTATAATTCCTTAGAAATGAGCTTCAAGCATTGATATTAGGGATGTTGTCAAGTGTTATTGATTCAGCTAACACTGTGGCATTTCTGCCCCAAGATATTCCACATTCCCCTGAAAGTACATGAAAAAAATCTATCATTAGTTTTCAAGAAGTCATTTTAACACCTTATTGCTTTATAATTTTGTATGTTCCAAGAAAGCTTGGTCCAATAGACGTTATAGTTTTCATTTTTTTATATATGACAAAATACCAGATACAACGAGACAGGCAATATTTTCAATGAGAACATTACCATTTCATTTCCAACATAAAATTTTAAATGTAAAAGCAATAAAAAAACATTAGGTTTAATTAGTCATTTAAAGTAAAATTTAATGTTTTAGCACTCTAATTTGTTTCTAAATGAAGTCCTCCAAACTGTATTTTTTACATTCTTAAATTTATAAAAGATATATAACTAGACTAGAGAAAATTAGAAATACCGTGCAATGCTAAGACAAAGTCACACTTGGCATAGTTCAAAGAGTTTTGTATTTTGTTATTTTTAAAAATAAGACACTGCTGTGGAGGAGGAAAAATAATTTTCCCTCTTCCCTTCTAGGTTCTTGGCTGAGACACCCCTGAACTAAAAAGACAGATTGGAGAGTGACGTTAGCATCATGGCGGAGTGAGTTCCCTTTGTCTCTCCCCTCTTAGTTACAATCAGTCAGACATCCATTGACCAACAAAGGACGCCCTGCACAGCACACCAGAATGCTTCAGAAATTCATGCATCTATACATCTGAAAGTGGGTGGACTGGACCTCTGGTAGACTGTGGAACTAGGGAAGCAGCCTCTTCCTCCTCTCCCATCAGCAGCTATCCAAAACATAGATCCTCACACCAGCACGTGCACCAATGACTAGGGTCTCAGGAGCAGCAACAACACACACTTGCAGCTTAGCCCCTCTCTCCCAACAGTGGTGGCAGATGGTGCACACATCCTGAAGCTACAGGACACAGAACAGCACCAGTGACCCAGCCCCCTCCTCTTCCCATGGCACTGGTGCCAGTCTTTTCATCAGTGGGGACAACATCCAAAATGTGGATTTACCTGGCAGGTTCAGGGTGCTCTGACCTGATTTAAAAAGGCATACCAGCATGTGCCAGTGATCAGAGGTTGCAGGAGCAGGAACAACACTCACAGCTTAGCCCCTGCTCCTCTCCCAGTGGCAGGTGGCACTTGTGACCTGTGGCTTCAGGAACCACAACAGAACCAATGACCCAGCACCCAGTGTTGGCACCCCCAACACTGGCTATATCAGCAGCAGTGGCTGCATATAAGACCCTGGGTTCCCAGCAGTGAGAGTGACGCTCGTGAACCCAGCCATCCTGGCAGTAGTGCTGCCAGCACCCCAAGATAATCCAGGAGCAGTGGTGCAGGTGGTGCACAGGGCAGCACCACCCAAGCCTGTAGAGAGCACCTGGAGAGCCAGTGGGGTAACAACGCCCAGGTGACCCTGGAAGCAGCAGAAGTGCTTGCAGCCTGGTGACCCCAGTGGCAACACCTGAGACTGCAGCAAATTTGTAAGCAGGAAGGCACCAGCAACATTGCAGGCACAAGCAGCAAAAGGAGGGCACAAAGAACACCTCTGGCAGAGGCAGTGCAGAGTGAAAAGTGCAGGCTCTCAATACAACCAGAATCAGCTCAGAAGCAAAGCAACCAAAGCCTTCCCCAAATAAGAAAGGCATTTACAACAACAAATGCACCACCAGAGGATTAATTCATCAAGCACCATGAAGAACTACAGTAACATGGTAGAGTAGAAAGAAAATGACAACTATCCAGAAACCAAACTTGAAGTCACAGAAGATTATAATCTAACTGACAAAGAATTCAAAATAGCTGTCATGAAGAAACTCAATGAGTTACAAGAACACCCAGAAAGATAGTTCAATGAGCTCAGGAATAAAATTAATGAACAGAAGGAGTACTTCACCAAAGAGGTTGAAACTTAAAAAAAAAATACAACAGAAATTCTGGAGATGAACACAATTAATGAAACGAAAAATAAAGGAGAAAGCATTGGAAATACAGCAGACCATATAGAAGACAGAATTAGAGAGCTTGAAGACAGAAATCTAGAAATGATTCAGGTGGAAGGGAAAAGAGAACTAGGACTTTAAAAAAATGAAGAAATTCTACAAGAAATATCCGACTCAACTAGGAAAAGCAACATAAGGATAACTGGTATCCAAGAAGGAGAAGAGAGAGATAAAGGAGCAGAGAGCCCATTCAAAGAAATAATAGCTGAGAACTTCCCAAACCTGGCAAAGGAATCAGACATACAGTACATGAAGATAATAGAACTCTTAATTATCTGAATGCAAAAAGACCTTCTCCAAGGCACATAATATTAAAACTGTCAAAAGTAGGGGCTGGCCCAGTGGTGCAGTGCTTAAGTGCACATGCTCCGCTTTGGCAGCCCGGGGTTCGCTGGTTTGGATCCTGGGTGTGGACATGGCACCGCTTGGCAAGCCATGCTGTGGTAGGCGTCCCACATATAAAGTAGAGGAAGATGGGCATGGATGTTAGCTCAAGGCCAGTCTTTCTCAGCAAAAAGAAGAGGGTTGGCAGCAGTTAGCTCAGGGTTAATCTTCCTCAAAAAGAAAAAAAAACTGTCAAAAGTGAATGAGAAAGAAAGAACATTAAGGGCAGGCAGAGAGAAGAAAATAATTTATAAAGGAACCCCCATCAGGCTATCAGTGGATTTCTCAGCAGAAACTGTAAAGGCTAGGAGAGAGTGGAATGATATATTCAAAATATTGAAAGACAAAAACTATCAGACAAGAATACTCTATCCAGAAAAGTTATCCTTCATATATGAAGGAGAAATAAAGGTTTTCCCAGACAAACAAGAGCTGAGGGAGTTCATCACCTCTTAGACCTGCCTTACAAGAAATGCTGAAAGGAGCCCTCCTAAGTGAAACAAAAAGGCAAAGATTTACAAAGCTTTGAGCAAGGTGATACATAGATGGACAGAATCAGAAAATTGCAAGTCTGTTTAAGGATAAGTTAGTAAACACTTAATTATAACATAAAGGCTAAAGGGAAAGAAAGCATCAAATATAACATAAAGGCTAAAGGGAAAGAAAGCATCAAAAATAACTATAACCACTTCAATTTGGTCACAAACTCACAATACAAAAAAGAATAATTGGTGACAACAAAAACATGGAAGGGGAAGAGGAGGAGGATGGAACTTGCATAGGCTAATGTAGATAAGATGCTATCAGGAGAAACAGGACTATCTCATCTATGAGATCTTTTATACAAACCTCATGGTAACCACAAAACAAAAAATCAGAGCAGAATCACAAGACATAAATAAAGAGAACACTGAGAAAACCATCACAGAAAACTACCAGACTGAAATGGCAGATAGAAATACATGGAAAAAGAAACAATGGACATATAGAGCGACCATAAAACAAAAGATAAAATAGCAGTATTAGCCCCTCATATATCCATAATCACTGTAAATGTAAATGGATTGAATTCACCAATCAAAATATACAGAGTGGCTGGATGGATTACAAAACAAGACCCAATAATATGCTGTGTCAAGGAGACCCATCTCAGCTCTAAAGACAAACATAAGCTCAGAGTGAAGGGATAGAAGATGATATTCCAAGCAAATGACAACTAATAGAAAGTGTGTATAACCATACTTCTATCAGACAAAATGGATTTCAAGACAAAAAAGATGACAAGAAACAAAATGTACATTGTATAATGATAAAAGGGTCATTCCACCAACAAGGCATAACACTTATTAATAAATATGCACCTAACACAGGAGTACCAAAGTATATACAGCAACTATTTACAGACCTAAAGGGAGAAATTGACAGCAGCACCATAACCTTAGGGGACTTTAACATCCCACTTACATCAATGGATAGATAGATCACTCAGACAGAAAGTTAACAAGGAAAGAGTGATCTTGAAACACTAGACCAGATGCACTTAATAGATATATATAGAACATTCCATCCAAAACCAGCAGAATACACATTCTTCTCAAGTGTACATGGAACATTCTCAAAGATAGACCATATATTGGGAAACAAAGCAAGCCTCAATAAATTTAATAAGATTGAAATCATATCAAGCATCTCTTCTGACAACAGTGCTAATGAAACTAGAAATCCGCTATAAGAAAAAAGATGGGGAAAGTCACAAATATGTGGAGATTAAACAACATGCTAGTGAACAACCATTGGTTCAATGAAGAAATCAAAGGAGAAATCAAAAAATATCTGGAGACAAATCAAAATGAAAATACAACATACCAAAACTTATTGGATACAGCAAAAGTGGTACTAAGAGGGAAGCTTATAGCAATACAGGTCTACCTCAACAAACAAGGAAAATCTCAAATAAACAGTCTTACACTATACCTAAAATGACTAGAAAAAGAAGAAAGCCCAAAGTCAGTAGAAGGAAGGAAATAATAAAAATCAGAGCAGAAATAAACAAAATAGAGGCTAAAAACATAATAGAAAACATCAATGAAATTGAGCTGGTTCTTTGAGAAGGTGAACAAAATTGAGAAACCCCTAGCCAGACTCACTAAGATAAAAGAGAGAAGACTCAAATAAATAAAATCAGAAATAGAAGAGGAGAAATTACAATGGACACCACAGAAATACAAAGGATTATAAGAGAATACTATGAAAAGCTATACACCAACAAACTGGATAACCTAGAAGAAATGGACAAATTCTTAGACTCATACAACCTTCCAAAACTGAATGAAGAAGAAATATAGAATCTAAATAGACGAATCACAAGTAACAAATCAAAAACCTCCCAAAAAACAACAGGCTAGGCTTTTCTGGAGAATTCTCCCAAACAATTAAGATTTAATACCTATCCTTCTAAAACTCTTCTGAAAAATTGAAGAGGACAGGATGCTTTTTAACTAATTTTATGAGGCCAACATTACCCTGATCCAAAACTAGAAAAGGACAACACAAAGAAGGAAAATGGCAGGCCAATATGGTTGATGAACATAGATGCAAAATGCTCCACAAAATATTAGCAAATCAAATACAACAATACATTAAAATGATCATATACCACAATCATGTGGGATTTATTCCATGGATTCAGGGATGGTTCAACATCTGCAGATCAATGTGATACACCACATTAACAAAATGTGGAATAAAAATCACATGATCATCTCAATAGACACAGAGACAGCGTTGGACAAGATGCAACATCCATTTATGATAAAAACTCTCAATAAAATGGGCATAGAAGGAAATTACCTCAACATAATAAAGGCCATCTATGACAAACCCAAAGCCAAAATCATATTCAATGGTGACAAACTGAAACCCATTCCTCTGAGAATAGGAACAAGACAAGGATGCCTGCACTCATCCCTCTTATTCAACATAGTCCTCAAAGTTTTAGCCAGAGCAATTGGGCAAGAAAAAGAAATAAAAGGGATCTAAATTTGAAAGGAAGAACTAAGCCTGTCAACAATTGCAGATGACATGATTCTTTTTTTTTTTTTTTTTGAGGAAGATTAGCCCTGAGCTACCAACTGCTGCCAATCCTCCTCTTTTTGCTGAGGAAGACTGGCCCTGATCTAACATCCATGCCCATCTTCCTCTACTTTTTTATATGTTGGATGCCTGCCACATCATGGCTTGCCAAGCGGTGCCATGTCCGCACCCAGGATGCAAACCAGCAAACCCCAGGCAACCAAAGTGGAATGTGCGCGCTTAACCACTGCGCCAATGGGCTCACCCCAACACATGATTCTATATTTAGATAATCCTAAAGAATCCACCAAAAAACTATTAGAAATAATCATTGAATACAGTAAATGATAATCACTGAATACAGCATAGAAAGTCAACATACAAAAATCAGTTGCATTTCTATACTCTACTAACGAACCAGCAGAAAGAGAAATAAAGAATACAATCCCATTTACAATCACAACAAAAAGAATAAAATACCTAGGAATAAATTTAACCAAGGAGGTCAAAGACCTATCCACTGAAAACTATAAGACATTTTTGAAAGAAATTGAAGAAGACATAGAAAAACAGAAAGATATTCTGTGCTCATGGATTGGAAGAATAGACATAGTTAAAATGACCATATTACCTAAAGCAATCTACAGATTCAATGCAATCCCAATCAGAATCCCAATGATATTTTTCATGGAAATAGAACAAATCTTAAAATTTATATAGAACGACAAAAGGCCCCAAATAGTCAAAGCAATCCTGAGAGAAAAGAACAAAGTTGGAGGTATCATACTTCCTGAATTCAAAATATACTACAAAGCTATAGTAATCAAAACAGCATGGTAATGGCAGAAAAACAGACACACAGATCAATGGAACAGAAGTGACAGCCCAGAAATAAAACCACACATCTATGGGCAGCTAATTTTCAACAAAGGAGCCAAGAACATACAATGGGGAAAGGAAAGTCTCTTGAATAAATGGTGTTGGGAAAACTGGACAGCCACATGCAAAAGAATGAACATAGACCATTATCTTACACCATACACAAAAATTAATTCAACATGGATTAAAGACTTGAATGTACAACCCGAAACCATAAAAATCCTATAAGAAAACATAGGCAGTACTCTCCTTGACATTGGTTTTAGCAGTATTTTTTGGAATACCGTATCTCCTCAGGCAAGGGAAACAAAAGATAAAATAAACAAATGGGACTATGACAAACTAAAAAGCTTCTGAACAGCAAGGGAAACCATCAACAAAACAAAAAGACAACCTGCCAACTGGGAGAAAATATTTACAAATCATACATGTGACATACATTTCCAAAATATATAAAGAACTCATGCAACTCAACAACAACAAAATGCACAACCTTATCAAAAATGGGCAGAGGATATGAACAGAAATTTTTCCAAAGAAGACATACAGATGGCCAATGGGCACATGAAAAGATGTTCAACATTACTAATTGTTAGGGAAATGCAAATCAAAACTACAATGAGATAACACCTCACACCTGTCAGAATGGCTGTTATTAAAAAGATAAGAAATAACAAGTGTTGGATAGGATGTGTAGAAAAGGGAACTCTCATACAGTACTAGTGGGAATGCAAACGGGTGCAGCCACTACGGAAAACAGTATGGAGATTGCTCAAAAAATTAAAAGTAGAAATACCATATGATCCAGCTATTCCACTTCTGGGTATTAATCCCAACAATGTGAAAACACTAATTCGAAATGATATATGCACCCCTATGTTCCTTGCAGCATTATTCATAAAAGCCAAGACTTGGAAGCAACCTAAGTGCCCATCAACGGATGAATGGATAAAGATGTGGGATATATATATACACAATGGAATACTACTCAGCCATAAAAAAAAGACGAAGTCTTGCTACTGGGCACAACATGGATAGACCTTGAGGGCATTATGGTAAGGGAAATAAGTCAGATGAAGAAAGACAAATACCATATGATTTCACTCATATGTGGAGATAAACAAATAAACAAACAAATAGATACGAACAGATCGGTTGTTACAGAGGTGAAGGGGGTGGGGGGAGTACAAAATGTCTGAAGGGGCACATGTGTATGGTGATGGACGGATAAGCTTTTGGTTGTGATGTAGTCTATACAGATGCGGAAATATAATTAGGTACACATGAAATTTACATAATGTTATAAACCAATGTGACCTCAAGAAAATAATAAAAATAAATAAAATAAAATAAATATAAATAAACTAAAAATTAAAAATAAATATTTCTTATATAAAAAAAGACACATTAGCAGGAGAAAAACAGAAGTTTAACAACATATATACCTCCTGTATACATGGGAGAGACCCAGGAAAACTGGGTAACTCCCTGAAATGGCCCAAGTCACCACCTTAAAAGCCATCTCCAGCTAAAGACAAAAGATGTGGTGGTGGTGGTGGTGGTGGAGAGCCACTTACTGGAAGTTATCAGGAAAAGCACAGTAAATGAGGTTATGATTTGTTACGCAGATTTAAGTCATTGCCTTCTCCATTGCTAAGAGCTTCTGGAGATTTAGAGTCAGCCTTCTCTTCATAGTACAGAGAATGATACACCCTTATAAATGGAGAGTTCCCTTATAAATGTAAATGTTTCTTACAAAAGAGTAACTTCTACTGGGTTTTCAGAACTTCCCCTCTGTCTGCAGTTTCCTAAAAATAACCAGCTCAAGATAACCCCTATGCCAAAGAGACATATTTTGGGGTGGCAAAATTCTGCCCCTCTTCACCATTAAATAGTAAGCTCTCTCCTGCATAAGCTTAAACATAATTTTTGGACATTTTTGTATTAGAGTGTTAGAATTTATTACCATCTTTATAATATTTCATGCCCCAATTGCCCCAAGTTTGGACACTTGGAGCATCTTCAAACTGGTTCTTGTGCTTTTAGTTTATATTTAAATTTTGAAATAATTTTAGAATTGCAGAAAAGTTGCAGAAAACAGTACAGAGAGTTCCTGTATATCCTTCATGCAGCTCCTCTTAATGTTAACATTGACAAGAGATTTTCAGATATTGAGGTAGTTGGGGTAACTATTTGGGTTCAAAACTGATTCGCCTTGAACTAAAAAGCCTGACTTATGGCCTATCATGCATACATTGTACATCTGCTTTAACCATTACAGTAAAGAATGCACTCTCTTAAGATAAGAATACATACTTACCCTCCTAGGCCCTATTGGTAACACTCTATTGATAATACCAGCATTAGTACTCCTAAAATAAGTCCCCTTTCCCAACATCAGGGTCACATTGACTTGCTAATTTGCAACTAAATATCTCTTTGAAACTGATGAAAATGTATCCTAGGTGTGTTTAATGTATGTTTTTTGTTCTAAAAAGATATAAGACTGTACTGAAAGCCATGCTTTTCTGGAACACTTTCTTCCTTTCTGGAAAAGGCCCTCCCAGGTTATAATCCTCATTCTGGCTCAAGTAAAACTCACCTTATTTCTCTTATCTATAGGATGATTATTGGTTATTTTGGGTCAACAAAATCTTGTATAACCATAACGCAAATTATCGAAACCAGAATATTAACACTGATACAATATAATTAACTAAACCACACACCTAATTTGAATTTTGCTAGTCTTCTCACTAATGTCCTTTCTTTAGTCTGCCATCCAACACGGGCTCCCACATTGCATTTAGTTGTCATGTCTCCTTAATTAATGATGGTTACTCAGTCTTTCCTTGGCTTTCATTATATTGACACTTTTCAAAAGTTCTGGTCATTTATTTTGAAGAATGTTCCTCAGTTTGAATTTGTCTGATGTTTTCGCATGATTAGAGTGAGGTTATGCATTTTTGGGCAAGAATAAGAAAGAAATAATTTGTCCTCAGTGCATCACATCATGGGATTCATGATGTTGAAGTGTCTTTTTTCTTTTTAAGATTGGCACCTGGGCTAACAACTGTTGCCAATCTTTTTTTTTTTTTCTGCTTTATCTCTCCAACCTCCCCCCCGTACAGAGTTGTATATCTTAGTTGCAGGTGCTTCTAGTTGTGGGATGTGGGATGCTGCCTCAATGTGGCCTGACGAACGGTGCCATGTCTGCGCCCAGGATCTGAATCCTGGGCCGCCGCAGTGGAGTGCGCGAACTTAACCACTCAGCCACGGAGCCGGCCTCAGTGAAGTGTCTTTTCACAGGTAATGTTAAACTTGATCATTTGTTTAGGTGATGTCTGCTGGATTTTCCCCCATAAAGTTACTGTTCTTCCTTTTGTGATTAATAAATATAAATATGTGCTCTTTTCCTCCAATAACTAACTAACTAACTAAATAAATAAGTTTCTTGTGGGGACAGCTTTGAGACTATGCAAATATCTTGTTTCTCACTGTAGTTTCATCCACTAATTCTAGCATCAATCAACGGTTCTTGCCTGCACCAATTTTTACTGTGGTGTTGGCCTAAAGGTGATTTTCTATTTCCTTCATTCCTTCTTCATTTATTAATTGGAATTATTCTATAAAGAAGAGCTGTACTTTCTCCCCAATATTCTTTAACTCAATTATTTATATTAGTATGGGCTCCTTTTATCTTGGAGCATCTTGTGAATCTAACGTTTTACAACTGCACCTTTGTGAAATCTTGACCTAGTCTGTGAAATGACGCTAAAAATATGTTGACATTCACCACGAATGGGCTATCAATGTAGCTGGAGCCTTAAATCCTAACTACTTTTAAGCCTTTACTAAGCATCATGACTTTTTGACTCTCAATGTACATTAGGCATAAATAAACAATAGTCATCATTTTGTAGGATCTACCTGGCTTTGTAATGTAAGTCACTGACACTGCTGTTTAGAGTAATTCCTTCCAGTTTTTCTGTTTGGCACCACATATGCGATAGACAATTACTTACATTTTTCTTTCATAATTGGTATTATAGTATTTCTGATAAATAGGAAGAAAAATAGCATACTTTCTTAATATAATGCTTTTACGATGACAGAATGTTTTTCCCAGGTAATTTTTAGGGATTGATATTTATAAATCCAATTAAGTTGGTGTTTGAAGTGAAGATTATGTAGTCCAACTCACCATTTAGCTATAGTTTGAAGCCATATCTACTGAATTCTCCTATTAGCAGGTCAATAGTATCTTACATGAAAATAATCTGAGAAGACAAAATGGTTTGAAGAACACATATATCTCTGTCTATTTTTCTTTCTTTCTATCCATCAAGAGTTTCTTTAATAATTGTGATTTTTAGGAAAGTTTAAGAATCTTTCAGTTTAAGAAATAATACATGATTTTGCTGATACTCTAATACATGATTTTGCTTGTTTTTGTTCCAAATTTCCTATGTTCCCAAACTGTTACATTTGTTTATTTATTGTATTTCTTCCATAAACCTAGGATGTTTAAACTTTCCCTCTTTCCACTCTCTCTGGGTATAAGCCAGTGATCATGAAATTTAGGCATAAAGCATGAGATTAGATACTATATATAAATTAAATACAGCTTCTGACCTGAAAGAGGTTTAAGTATACTAATAACCATCATACTAGGGACCGTGTGATAAATGTTATCAGAAGGGTGCATCTGAGGTATTGTAGGAGTTCCAAGGAGAAAGAAGTGCTTAATGAAAACAGAGGCTTTTGACAGAATTAAAGAACAGACAAACTTTAGATATGTGGATATGCTGAGAAGCAGGGCATGCCAAGTAAGTGGATAATGTAAGCAATAGACTGGCGGGGTGTGAATGGAGGCAGGAGCCCATCGCCAAGGTGGAATCAAGGTCATATTTATATAGACATTGCATGACAGAGAGATCCAAGCTAATATCTGGAGCAAAGAGAAACTGGTGACTGGAAGATCACTTAGGGATAGGTGAGAGGTAATGACAGCTTGAACTAGAAGCAATGAAAACTCAAAGAAAGAATGATTGGGCCAGACTCTGAACTCCTAGAAGCCTCATATTCTAACCATTGCTTGCAGTTGAGGGGTGAGGAGAAGGAAAAGATAGGTGTAGAAGATGAATGATATTGGCGACCTGTGTGGCTGGGATAGGGATGGGAGACTGGCAGTACATTCACAGGAAGAGAAAGTCAAGAGAAAAAGTCAGCCTGTGGAGGAGTATGTGCTGGTGTGAAATATACCTGATATTAGCTCCTGGCAGAACCCTGAGACTTCACAATTCAGCAGTCTACACTCACATCTTAAGAAGATAAACTAAGCTGGAGGCTACAGAGAAGTTTGGAACTGAGTAATGCTGCTGAACATTTAATTAATTTGATTATATATGAAAACAATGCACTATTATTGCATTATTAATAAAGATGAATCTTGACTCATGCAGTGAAATACATATATAAATGCATATTCGCTTTAACAATGCAAGTCATTTAAATGTTCTTGTTTTATTTATATTCACAGTCTTTATCATCTGCAACCATGAAGAAACAATGACACAGAAACTAAATGTTTTTCAGAAAAATTTCCAGTGCAGGTCAAGAAACTGGTTAGCTTATTCATGGAATAAATGTCTACTGAACATTATGTCTGGCACCGAAATAGTTATGGTGGGAGATACGAGGAAATATAAGTTTATCCCTACTCTCTAGTGACTCATAATCTTGATGAGCTCCAGTAGCGTTCTCCTCTGAATACTGACTAGACTATTATATTTTCATTTGTTATATCACCATAAATTCTGTCTCCCAGACTGGACCATAAGCTCTTTGAAGTAGTATGTCTTCTACTTCCTTTTAGCAGTAATAAATATTGTTGACTATTTGCTTAAACTAGTAATCACACACAATGAGTCAACATATTCCTTTTCTGAAAATCATACACTTCAGATATGATTTATAAATAATAGGGGTTTGAAAGATTTTACAGAGATCCTTTATAAAAACGGGAAAATATTACTGTGTAGTAATTAACATAAACAAGTTAAATTTAGTAGTTAATAGTCTGTCTCTTCCCTTTTAGGGAGAACCTTAATGGAAATGGATTGACTTCAGTTCAATAGCTGACATCAACACAAGTGGATCCTTCTGTTTCAGAACTTAACATATATTGACAATTACTTTCTAGAATAAGGTGGAAAATAATGCATAAACATTAACCACTAATTACTAACTTTAGCACTTCAGTAATCCCACACAATGTGCTAAAATTTATTAATAGGGCCATACTTGAAGGAGGGGTAGGGGTAGAGAAAACAGCCCAAAAATCAAGTGGGTAGGTGCCAAAGCTTTCTAATCAACCAAATTATCACAACTTTCTTGAGTGTCTATGTAAAATATACTATGCTAGGTGCCAGATAAAAAGAAATATAAGATATAATGTTCCCTGCCCTCTAAGAGCTTATAACTAAATTGAAAGTAAACCACATCCCCCATAAGAACTCAATAAAACACACTCACATAAAGACTAAAAGAGAACTCTCTTATAATAGTTTTTTAACAAGTTATATGAAGAGTAATGCAAAATCCTTAAAAAGGAATTACCTGAAATAAGAAATGAAAATAATTATAGTTTATATCTATTAAAGACTAACAACCTGCAAGGTAGGAGATGAGGAAACTGAGAAAGAGAAAGATGAAGTAACTTGCCCAAAGCCATACAACTGGAATCAATGGGAGTCAAAACCAGGTCAAGTGGATTTCAATGTCCAGGACTTTCCACATATCATGCTGCCTCCCTCCTATGGACTGAATTGTGCCCCCCCCCCCCCCCCCCCAATTCATATATTGAAGCTCTAATCTGCAATGTGAGTGCATTTGGAGACAGGGCCCTTAAGGAGATAATTAAGGTTAAATAAGGTCATAAGGGTGGGGCCCTAATCCAAGAGGACTAGCATTCATTTAAGAAAGAGGAAGAGATACCAGAGTGCTCTCTCTTTCTCTCCGTAGGTACAGAGGAAAGACCATGTGAGGACACAGCAAGAAGGCAGCTGTCTACAAGTCAGGAAGAGATTCCTTACCAGAAACCAACCCTGACGGCACCTTGATCTTGGACTTCTAGCCTCCAAAACTGTGAGCAAATAAATTTCTGTTGTTTAAGCCACTTAGTCTGTTTGTTATGGCAGCCCTACAGACTAATACACTTCCTGTAGAAGAATAGACATGAATTGTACCTTGCACTAACAATGGAGCAACACTTAGTGTTTTTACACAGTTTAGAACTCTTTTCTCTAGCCTGTTCCAAAGCTCTCCAACTGGATGCATACAGACACAGACACAGATATAGACACACACAGATAGACACATCTTTCCATCGGTAGTGATATTTAATTAATTATGCACATGCTTTCCAACAGCTAACTGTGGATTATCTCACTAAGCTCAGAGGGGCTTCATACTTGCATAGTACTGGCTTGTTTCTTCTAGGAAGAAAAGAGAAGGACAATAAGAGTCTAGGATGTAACGAAGAGTTCCCATACGCCATTTAAAAATACTTAACTAATGTTCACTTGGAAATTTCTTATTATGAGTCTCACACATACGCACACAATTGGTTTTTCAGTTAACTGCCTATGGTAAATGTTAATGTTTTAATAAACTAGGTATTAACTGATGTAATGAGTAGTATCATGTAGGTTATTGCCAGTATAAACATACTTAACAGTTTAGAAAATCAATAACATATTAAACAAAGGGTAGTGCTTCTGGAAGAGTTCCTCGGCAAACAGTTGTTTTCTGACAGATTGTGACTGATTCTTCTGCTTCTTGGAAGGTAGAACATGGTCTGCCGCCTTAGTAACTATAAAGGGTTTGTGTAAATGGCAAAATCACACACACACAGACACAGTGAACCAGAGAACCATACCTCAGCCTCCATCAGGGGAGCTGCTCATTTACAGATCTACAGACTGGGGAGGGGGCAAGGTAAGGGAGGGTGGCTAGGACCCAGGCCGGATGCTTGTTTCCTTTGCTTTCTCCACACACAAACCCGTTACTGACGTGGGACAAATAATGAAAAGCAGGGAGTGGGGTGACGTATTTGGCAGTTTTCTCTAACGTGAGTTTGCTGTCCCCGGCAGTCAGCAGTAGCGCTAATCTGCCACAAGTACTCTTCGTGCTGTGGCTATTGACTCGACACTCCCGCTCATACACATCACCTTGAAGCTGCAAGTCAGAGAAAAGCAGGTTCACAGAAGACTCAGCGACGACAGTTCCCAAGGCAGGAGTGTCGTTTTCTGTCAGAGTATATTCCGCTCCCTGGGTTTCTGGAGAGTCAAGTTAGAGAATAACTGGGAAATGTCCGTGAGGACAATAAATAGAAAATAGCATCACGCTGACTAGTCATTCTTGAAAGAATGAGTTCATAGCCTATATACATATACACATAAATGTGTGCTATTTTCCCCAGAATCCTGCGCCCCACGCTCCGAGTCCCTTCACTAAGCATATCTCCGGAGGTTTATCCTTATGCACAAAACCTCGTTTTATGTTTACATTTCCCTCTTCCCTACTATGTGTTCTACAGAAAAAAGTTATTAACATGAACTCATATCTTATTAATGCTCCACAGGGGCAAAGTTACAGTAAATTATGCGCAAAAGGATAAAAGAGATACAGTCAGCTCTCTATATCTGCGGGTTCCGCATCCATGCATTCAACCAGCGAATCACAAGGCCTTTGATGGTTATATCTGTACTGAACAGGTACAGACATTTTTTTCTCATCAGTATTCCCTAAACAGTACAGTATAACAATTATTTACATTGTATTAGGTATTATAAGTACTCTAGTGATGATTTAAAGTATATGGGAGGATGTGCATAAGTTACATGCAAATACTACACCATTTTATACAAGGGACTTGAGCATCTTTGGATTTCGGCATCTATAGGGGGTCCTGGAACTAATCCCCCTGGATACCGAGGGATGACTGTGTACTGTAATGTAGAATGAAGCACGTTTAACTGGGAGATGGGAAACCTGTGTTCCTCTTCTGAGCTTGTCATTAAACTATTGGGTAACCATGAGGAAATGACAACGTCCCTGGACCTAAACTTTCTCATATGTACAATAAGAGAATTGGACAAGATCTTATGTAGGTCCCTTCCAGCGTAACAGCATGTTCCAGTGATTACTGTGCAATTTCTAGGTTCTAGTCACTACGTTGAGCATTTTCCCATTTCACTTGATCTTCACAATACCCTTGTGAGGTAGGTGTCATTACCCCCATTTCACCGCTGGAGAGTCACGGTTTGGAGAGAATAAGGAACGTGCCATAGACACAGGCTGCAAGTGGCTTGGCTGGTCCTCTGTATTCTAATGACAATGCTGCACTCCTCACCTGGATCAAAATGTTATTAATGGGAAAAGCTACTTTTTGTCATCAAAGCTGTTCCTTTAGGAGCCTGGATTTAGAGAACGTCAGAGATGGGCAAACTATATCAACACATTGAGATGTGTGAGTACCAGTTATCAGCCACTTCCCTGAGTCTTCAGATCTCCTCTTTGTTATTGCCCCAGACATCCCTTCTCACTACCATATGATCCATTCAGTAACTAAGAGGAAATGCCTGGAACTGCCTTCTAGAATCCTTTCTAGCATTAGGGCCATTCTTCATAAACAGAGTCATGCTGTCACTTTCCAGTGCAATAACAGGCGTCTGTACAGGAGGGCACTCATCTGCAAGGCAAGCTGAGGAGAGATGCAGCCAGAGTCCAAATAACCCCTTCAGAGCTTCATGGTCAATGAAAAGACTAGAGTACCACACTTGGAGTGTAGGCAGCAGCGTTTCCTGTCTGGAAAGCCTG
This sequence comes from Equus quagga, assembly GCF_021613505.1. NCBI lineage: Eukaryota > Metazoa > Chordata > Mammalia > Perissodactyla > Equidae > Equus > Equus quagga. The sequence continues at coordinate 92,996,126 of NC_060276.1, forward strand.
CAGGGTATGTTCTTCATGAAGTGCTTCTTGAGAGCTTCTTGAAGAGCTTCTTCAGAGCTGGTGATGTCAGCTTAGGCCCTGAGGTCAGATATATTCTGACAGTGTCAAGCTCCTGGGAAGAATCAGTCAGGGTGCTGGGCCCCTAAGGTCCCTGACCTAGCCCTTCTAAAAGTGACAAAGGGCTACCACATGGTCGGCAGGCAAACTGCCAAATGGTCTCTGATAGGCTCCCTCTAACAGCCTGTAAACTTCCCTTGATCTTTGTTGCTCCGAAGGCAAATGTTTCCTTAACTCATAACCTAAGGCCTGTATTCCAATGGCTAGTGCCTGTTGCCGCACTTCAGAGAGCTCTTATGCAGCATTCGAACATACCAGCAACACAGGTTAAATGAAGACTGACTCCCCTAAAAATCCACCTCTGAACCAACCTGTTCAACTCCCTTATTCAAGTCAGAATTGGCATTGCATTTTGGTGGTCATTTTGTTGTTGTTTTTGTGAGGAAGATTGGCCCTGAGCTAACATCTGTGCCAATCTTCCTCTATTTTCTGTGGGATGCCGCCTCAGCATGGCTTGATGAGCAGTGCTAGGTCCATGCCAGGGATCAGAACCTGTGAAGTCTGGGTCCCCGAAGCAGAGCGTGCGAACTTAATCACTCAGCCACAGGGCTGGTCCCTATTTTGGTGGTCTTTTAAATAAAAGTAAATTACTCTTTTAGTCTTTTCTAAGTCAGAAGTATCTTGACATACTTATCAGCTTTCTTCCAAACACGCTGGCATTGCTGCAGATTTAAGCCTCTGAAAACAAACAGGCTTGTCCACATGGGTCTGTTTGTCCAGTTGCTCGTAGCAGCTGAGCATACGGGGTGCCCACCTCGGCCTGCCCGTAACTGCGGCTCCTGCACTCTCCCTATGAACCGCCTACCAGCTCTCTGCCGAACGGCACCGGGGTGTTTCTGGGGGGTGGCAGGTACTCGAGGAAAAGAACCTTGTCTTCCATGTACCAGATCCGTTTCCCGAGAGCACTTTGCAGATGAGTCTGCATCCACGCGCTGCTCAGGGAGTATCGGCTGGCAGGATTTCCTCAGGGCAAATGGGGGATAACGAACGAGCTGGCCACCTCTGCAGCCTGTGTTTCCTTTCGAGGCTCTGAGGGGGAAATTGAACTTCATGGAACTTGGCCTTTATTCCTCACCATTCAGCCTGTCCCTCTCCATTGTTTCAGTAGCCTCAGCTCAGATGCAAAAGCGGATGCCTGACTGCTGGCGACCGTTAGGGTTTCACTGGTTTGAGAGACCATGGCATCTCTGTCAGGCTCTGGAAGCCGCACGTTCTTTGTGGAGCTGAGTTTGAAGTATTTTCTGGCTGCTTTAGCATTAAGTATAGCTCAGGGAACGATCTGGGTTTTTTCTCTCTGAGAGCTGACTCTACCAGTTCTGAGTCAAGTGATTCTTCTGAAAAGTATGACTTAGTAAATCCTCGTTTTTTGAGGGAGCTGTTTCATTGGAGGGTTGTCGAAAATCTACTAGAAATGATGTAATCCATCCAACATGGGACAATTGAGCAAAAGGTTCTAGTTATGTTCCGGGAATTCAACAGTCGGAAGGACTGTGTCCCTGCCCACGATACAGACCCTCTCAGAGTCCACTGAGACCGACTCACCCTTGGTTAGTTACATAAAGGAAAACTGTCTCCCACTGGCTACGGTCAAGATGCGTAAACCAAGAGGAAAACACATACTGAAGCCAAAATCCCGACGACACTCTAGCCAATTTGTTTATTTACTCATTCTTCATCGAGCTCCTTCATGTGAGCCCTACAAAGAAAGTTGAGAAATATTAATTACGGGTTAAGACAATAGCATCTTTTTCATGTTTCTTTCAGGTCAAAACAGATACCATATCTAGGAGGCAAGGATTCTCATGTATAATTGATGGTTCTCATTAATAATACTGTAAATCTATCACTTTCTGCAAAGCATTCCAATATGAATTATCTTAGTTCCACAGGAATTTAATTTTGATGGTGGGGTTCTGTTCCAGTACAGCTTCAAAAAGAAGGTGGAATTTGAGCTGGCCCTTGTGGGAGGAGGCATGAAGTCTGCATGAATACTCTTCTGTGAGAAGATTGCATCTCTCTCCATTTAAGGGGTGTAGCCCCCCTTACAACACTGTTGACGCCAATGCAGGTGCACAGACCATGCCTCTCTAAATGCCCTTCCATCCTTTCTTGTTATGGATGTGCCACGGCCTTTCCTCTTACTACTATACTCCCTGCCCCTGGGCCTCTTCTCATACGGGAATATGGCAGAGGGCTGTGTGGGGCACTGCCTAGGCTGGGAGTCCAGAGACTTCAATTCTAACCCTAATTTTGCAATAGCTGTACAGTGTTTAACTAATTTCACCCGTTAACAAACAAGGAGGGTGGTTGACAAGATGATCCCTTAGGTGACTCCTTTTAGTGCGAGGCAATTTACAGACGTGTGGACAGGGGTAGGGAAGCCCAGGCGGATGTCGAGGGACCTGCAACAACAGAAGCCTTTACCACACCTGCAGGGGAAAGCCATTTGGACAGCTGGTTGAGAGAGGACGCCTTGCAGGAGGGGTCGCTGGCAGGAGCTGTAGCTGTGGAGGGGGACAGCCACTGCCATAACTGCCCAAGCTGGGAAGAGGTGAGAGGAATACATGCCACGGCCTTGCTCTCTTCCTGCCCTCCAAGCTCCTGCTGATGCCTCCCCCGGCCAAACCCCGTGGAAGTCAGAGTGCAGAGGGGCCCAGGGGCTGGACACCACAGGGCTCAGCCTCTTGGGACACAGAAGAGCAGAGAATGGCTTTCAGTGGGTCTAGGGCAGATGGAACATATTCCCCAGAGATCCCAAATCACGATGTGGTTGTTCTTCTCGCAAAGAGACAGGTTCTAGCTGCCATTTATTTGTTTGATTGTTTATTCATTAAACCGCCTTTATTTCCATCTCAATTCACAAATGCTCTGTGGTAATCTGCTGATAGAGTATCCATTTCACAAGTCATCCAGTTTCTCTACAATACTGAAAAACATTGCCTTTTTTTTTGGTTCTTCTCCCCAAATCCCCCCAGTATACAGTTGTATATTTTAGCTGTGGGTCCTTCTAGTTGTGGCATGTGGGATGTCACCTCAGCATGGCCTGATGAATGGTGCCATGTCTGTGCCCAGGATCCCAACTGGTGAAACCCTGGGCCGCTGAAGCAGAACACACGAACTTAACCAATTGGCCATGGGCGGCCCCAAAACATTGTTTTTTATCTGATGTCTAGTAGAACTTTATAAACACAGGTTTAGAAATTAGAGCCATATTTTCTTAGAAAAAATAAAATTATATCAGTAATATCGCTTTGGTAGTCCTCTTAAAATAGATGATATTAGAACAATTATAACTTGGCTAACACGTGTTCAGTGTTGATGAACTTATAACGGGGAAACATCGAAGTGTCTGGAACTTTACAACTAGCATTATTCTATTTAACACTGCAAATGAAAGCATGAGGAGTAGAAACCACTGACTGTAATCTTTATAACAATCAATATATTTATGTATACCAGGGTGTGTGTGTGTCTGTCTTCTGAATAATGGCTCTTTTTTTCTTCCAAAAAATAGACAAAACATAATCAAATGCTTATGAAGCAAAACACCATGTTATCCAATCTCATAGGTTTCCTTTGACTGTATGGTCCTAACGGAGCCGCTCCATCAGTGCGATGGGAGATTTCTGTGCCTAACTTGTGAAACCACGGGCTCTGATTTTCTTCTTTGTTGCTCCCCCAATAATCTATTGACACACCCAGCTCTCTAGAGTCCTGAGCAGAATGCAGAAGGGGACAATGAGTCTGAAATACATGCATCAGATCTAACTTTAGGTCTGATGTTAAATAAACCTGAGAGTAAATATTGAGTAAAGAAAGAATGTACCTTCAAACTCCAGGTTTTAGGAACTGTGCCCTTTTATTTCATTCAGTTAATTTATGAAATATGAATTCGCTTTATAACACTGCAACACAATACATCTTAACAAGCATAGAAATGTAGTGTGTCTCTTTAAGCCTGTGTTTTTACAATTTAACAAATAATATGAAGTGGCTGCTAAGGGATCTGCATGGTCTAACAGGACAAGTGGTTCTGTCTGCAAGCGAGATGAGGACACAATTGACATTCAGATTTTCACGTGGTTTCCCCCCAAGAATGTCATGCTGTGAAGAGCAGCCCAGCTGCCAACCTGAAAGGCAGGGAATCAACAGTCCACGAGCGTGAATTTGGGGAAGCTGTACAGCAAGGACGTGGGAAGACAGGAAAACAGGCGGAGTCAGGAAGTCGCGGTGGAGACCGGGGTTGGAAGGATAAGCACTGAGTCCCCGGCTCTAGCCCTCACTCCCCGTGGGAGACTGTGTCTGCCGCGGGGGGTATGATTTCAGAGCTTGTGCAGGAGACACGTGGGGGAGTCCAGGGCGTCCATACCCAAGAATAACCAGTTCGCGAAAGCAGAGCAGGGAAAGGGCCGGGGACTCTCTACTCACGGCCTAGCGCTCAGATGAGCTGGGCGCTAAGACCTCATTTATCCCGCCCCAGCCACGGTAGGGAGCGGTGGATTATGAAGTGTCATCTGGCTGAGTCTAGGACAGATGTCCCTGTTCCCAAACGCCTTCAACATAACACCCCCCCACTCCCTTATTACCCCTCCCCTCGATCTCTATAAAGTCCCACACAATTACCTCCCTTAAGGAAGAACGCCTGAAAGTCCTATTAATATGGACTGACCTTAGCCCGCATGGGGTCACAGAATAGCAACCTGTCACATCTGGAGCCTAAATGATTTCCTTGATTAGTGAGACACTAACCAGGCGGTGTGGAGAGAGGAGACAGAGGCAGGGGCGCTGCGGTGGGAATGGCGGGACAGGCTCTTTCACCTCGGCCTCAGGGTAGCCAGGAGGAAAAGGCTCCTGACTCTCAGGGGAGGGTGGGATGTGGCGATAAGGGACAGAGAGGATCTGTGACAGGATGAGTCTCCACGAAACTGCATTGGGCCCAGCTCCTCCACGGGGATGTAACTCCCAGGGAGACAATCCAGCAATGGGGGCTCTGACACAGAGGCAGGGAAAGGCTAACGTGCCACCTTCAGCCTCATCGCAGTCAGTCACCTGCCGGAGCCCTCAGCCCTGTCCCTTGATTCTGCTTCCCTCGTGTTCTCTTGTGGTTAAGAGTCTGCCCTCTCCTTTGAGGAGATATTTGGGGATAAACAAACAGGAGACCATGTGCGGGTCCTTCAAGTTCATCCGCTTTAGTGTCATAGTCTGTAGCTTGTGTAAAATGATCACATGGGCCTTGAGCAACCTGCCCCGGAAATGACATGTACTTGTCAAGGATTCCACTGTGGGGCGAGGTTAAGAAGCAAAGTAAAATGCAAGAGAATTGTCTTTACCTGGGATCTTGTGTGTGTGTGTGTGTGTGTGTGTGCGCGTATCTGAAGGGAAAAGGAAGACCTTTGAACTTTATGTATATAACTAGATGGAGTCTCTTCAGGTTATCATGTACCATATAACCAATTTTTTGGGCCTTTTTTGGTACAGCAAAAAAATATAACGTAAATACTGTATTTTTTAAAAGTTCTCTTAATTAACAGAATAAGAACAAGCCAATTATTTCACTGAAGTTGCTAAGTGTTGGCATTCTGTGCTGTACATCCCTGTTACGGTCTCAGGAAACGCAGAGGCGTAGAAGTGGTTAAGTTGGTATCGGTAATCTTTTTATGTACAACCTTGATTTATAAATGCTAACCTTTACCTGATTTTAAATGCAGTTTCTTTTTTTGTTTAGTTATATATATAATTCTTGAGGCCCCTGACTATTCATTAACTTCTTGATTTATAAACAGTGGACCAAAAGTCCCACTTGATAGATGCAAAATCTTCTGCGGGATTTATCGCGCTCTAACCAACAGCCCTGCTGTAAATCACCGTCACGTTTACAAACATTCCTGTTAGAGCTTTGGCTGTCTGATTTGAAAACACTGTCTATTTTCACTGTTAAAGTCTGATTTGTCTTTTTAATATACAGCTCATTCTGATAATTTGTTACTACCAAGTGCTGATTTATAAGGACAGTATAATAAATTTTATAATATAAATTTTAAAGGCTTTGAGTTAGGTGGACTATATTTCTGAAAGCTTTATGGCCAAAAAACAATTCTTAGAAGCAAGAAGTAAATTTTACATTCAACATCCCACAAAACAAAACATGGAGTGCTGGCCGTGAGAATGTCTTTCTTTCTATACCGTCTCCCCATCCCCTGCATTAAGACTTCCCTTTAACAACAAGTGCGGTATAGTTGTTGGCTAGACCCTAGCAGACCTCCAAGGGCAGAGGAGTATCAGTGTTTGACCGGAGCAGATTCATACGATTACTGTGTGCTAAGCCCCTTGTTGAAATTTGGGGGCCTGCATGCTTTCTTCTTGGTTCTGTCATCTGTCTGTGCTTTCATCTGCTGGGGACACACTGGTGCATATGTGGACTTAATCCCTGCTTGGGGAGTCAGAGCACTTGCTGGGCAGCCTGTTCATTACATACCTGTTGAAGATATTTATTGTTTCCCCGGCTAAGGGCTGAGGGATTGGTGTTTATCAGTTTTGTGCCCTTGCCTACTGGTGACTCAACTTCTGCCCACTGTCAGAGAGAACTGCTTCTATAGAGGATTGGGGCGAGACCTGAGGACACTGAGTGAGGATTAGCATTTTAAAATGATAATATTCCCAGAGGTTTTACGCACAGTAAAGGAAGTGGATGATTTTCCTCTTGATTATCTCAAATCTAGCAGATCTCTGTGGTTCACGTGATTCACATTTGTACTTTTCTCCCTCTCAGGGTGGTATATATTGACACGTGGTGACATTTACTACAAAGGTTTTCTCTTACTGACTTTCCAAGAGCTGAAAGCTATTTAAATGGGCAATTAAAGGCACAGATATTCTTTTGGATGAACTGACAGACAGAAATTGTTATCCTGTAGTCTCTATGTGGCTCTGAGATTTGTAAGAATCTGGGAAATTTTTGGCAAGAAAAAATGCTGGGTGGTCAATTTGCTGCATAGCAGTTCGGATTGACCATAAGGCATTTATTTCCCTGAAATATTTTCTATTTTTTCCTGAAATATTTTTTTAATAACAGAATTTTTAGAGTAAAGTAGTACATATATTTCTTAAAGACCTCTTTTGAAACTATCTCTGAGCATTGGGGTTGGAATTAGGCGCATGGAGAAACTAACACAGTATTCCAGAAGTTCAATACACGACCTGTGTCCTCAAGGGCAAGTAAACATAACGAGGAAAGAGTAAAATCCACAGTAGTAAATAAACAGCACAATATTTTTACTGGGAGCTCTGGGGCTTCTGCTGGGTTTCCCTGAGTAGCTGGTGTGAGCCACTGCAAGTCACATCAGTCTTTCAGGGTCTTAGTTTCTTCACCTTAAAGAGAGGACTCGATTAATAAACATCTGTTGAACACCTATTATTTGACAGGCACTGTCAAAACTATTGGTAAATGAGGAATCATTCAAGCCACAGTCCAACTTCACGGAATTAAAGTCCAGAAGAGAAGGCAGAATTTTTATAACTCACAAGGTCCTACATATGTTAGAAAAGTTTGAACAGATACTGTAGAAGAGGAGGAAAATTCTTCAAGGTCCCTTTCAGCTTTGCAGTACTAGTGGTTGTGAGTTGTCTGCAGATGGCAGAGGGAGCAACACAAACTTTGTTCTCCAAGAACTGGAGTTTTGTCCTGTCTGATGGCTCTCTGAGGGATCAGTTCAGGGCCTTGCTTTTGTTTTGCTCACCATGTAACTTTCTCATGGCTGGATTGGCCTCCCAGTAGGCATTTGTCAAAAGCATTTAACGGCAAATATACTAGCCCTGGGCACCTGAGACAAGGGATAATAGATTAGAAAATACTTTAAGATAAAAAAAAAATACCAAAACTTATGGGAGGCATCAAAAGTAGGGCTCATAGCTGTAAATGCCTACATTAAAAAAAAGAAAAAAAGAATAGGGGCCAACCCAGTGGCATAGTGGTTAAGTTTGCATGCTCTGCTTCGGCAGCTCAGGGTTTGCAAGTTCGGATCCCAGGTGCAGACATATGCACTGCTCATCAAGCCATACTGTGGCAGCGTCCCACATACAAAATAGAGGAAGACTGGCACAGATGTTAGCTCAGGGCCACTCTTCCTCACCAACAAACAAATGAACAAACAAAAGAATAAAGATCTCGAGGCCTGGCTAGTGGCATAGTGGTTAAGTTTTCACGCTCCACTTCAGTGGCCTGGAGTTCACAGGTTCAGATCCCAGATATGGACTTACACACTACTTGTCAAGCCTTGCTGTGGCAGTGTCCCACATACAAAATGGAGGAAGGTTGGCACAGACGTTAGTTCAGTGACAATTTTCCTCAAGCAAAAAGAGGAAGATTGGCAACAGATGTTAGCTCAGGGCCAATCTTCCACACCAAAAAAAAAAAGAATAAAGATCTTGAAAGAATAATGCAAATTGCCACCTTCAGAAACTAGAAAAAGAAGACCAAACTAAACCCAAAGCAAGAAGAAGGAGGGAAGATAAAAATTAGGGTGGAGATAAATTAAATAGGGAATAGAAAACAATAGAGAAAATCAACCAAACTGAAAGCTGGTTCTTTGAACATATCAAAAAAATGGATAAACCATTAGCTAGACAGACTAAGGAAAAAAGAGTGAAGACTTGTATTTCTAATATCAAGAATTAAAGTGGGGGGCTGGTCCCGTGGCTGAGTGGTTAAAGTTCGCTCGCTCCACTTCGGCAGCCCAGGGTTTCGCCAGTTGGGATCCTGGGCACGGACATGGTACCACTCATCAAGCTATGCTGGGCCAGTGTCCCACATGCCACAACTGGAAGGACCCACAACTAAAAATACACAACTATGTACTGGGGGGCTTTTGGGAGAAAAAGGAAAAATTAAAAAAATTTAAAAAAAAACAAGAATTAAAGTGGGATATTACTCCTGACTCTACAGAAATAAAAAAGATTATAAGAGAATATTATGAGCTACTGTATCCAACAAACTATATAACCTAAATGGAAAGGACAAGTTCCTATTAACACAACCTTCCAAACCTGACTTATGAAGAAACAGAGGATCTGAACAGACCCATAACACGCAAAGAGATTTAACTTGAAGGTTATGAGGTTTATCATCATAAACACTTTAACAAAGAAAAACCCAGGACAAGATGGCTTTACTGGTGAATTCTACCAGACATGTAAGAATTAACACCATTTGTTCTCAAACTCTTCCAAAAAACAGAAGAGAAGGGAACACTTCCTAACTCCTTCTATAAGGTCAGTATTACCAGATATCAAAGCCAGACAAAGACATCACAAGAAAAGAAAACTACAGAAAAATATCCCTTATGACTATAGATGTAAAAACAGTCAACAAAATACTAGAAAACTGAATCCAGCAACATAGTAAAAAGATTGGGATTTATCCCAGGAGTGCAAGAGTGGTTCTACATATGAAAATCAATCAATATCACACATCATATTAATAGAAAAAGGGGAAAAAAACCCATATGATTATCTCAATGTATGCAGAAAAAGCATTTGACAAAATCTACCACTACTGCATGATAAAAACACTACAAATTAGGATTAGAAATTGACAAAGGACATCTATGAAAAATTCACAACTAACATCACACTTAATGGCAAAAGACTGAATACTTACCCCCTAAAATCAGGAACAAGAAAAGGATGTTTTCTGTCACCACTTCTATTTAATACTGTTCTAGAAGTTCCAGCCAAGGCAATTTCGAAGGAATTCCATTTATAATAGCATCAAACAGAATAAAATACTTAGTAATAAATTTAACCAAGGAAATGCAGGACTTGTACACTGAAATCTACAAAGCATTGTTGAAGGAACTTAAAGAAGACCTAAATAAATGGAAAGGCATCCTGTGTTTATGTATTGGAAAATTTAATTTTGTTATGATGGCAATATTCCCTAAATTGATCTACAGATTCAATGCAATCACTATCATAATTCCAAATTAGTTTTTCCAGAAATGGACAAACTGATCTGAAGATTCATATGGAATTGCTAAGGACATAGAATAGTTGAAACAATTTTGAGGAAGAAAAACAAAGTTGGAGGACTCATGTTCCAATTCCAAAGTTTACTACAAAGCTACCATAATCAAAACAGTGTGGTACTGGCATAAAGATAGACACATAGATCAATGGAACAGAAATGAAAATCTAGAAAAAGCCCTACATCTATGGTTAATTGATTTTTGACAAAAGTGTCAAGATCATTCACTGAGGAAAGAATAGTCTTTTTAACAAATGGTTCTGGGACTACTGGATATCCACAGGCAAAATAACAAATTTGAACTCCTATCTCACACGGTATACAAAAATTATTGCAAAATGGATCAAAGACCTAAACGTACACATTTAGGTACATTTAACTACAAGTATAAAACTCTTTGGAAGAAATATAGATCTAAATCTTTATAACCTTGGATTAGACAACAGTCTCTTAAATATGACACCAAAAGCACAATGACCAAAGAAAAAATAGTCAAATTAAAGTTCATCAAGAGTGATGTCAGCATCATGGTGGAGTGAGCTCTTCCCTTGGACTCTCCCTTCTAAAATAAAACTAGAGGGACATTCAAACATCAAAAGAGGACACACACACAACACAGGAGATGTCTGGGAGACCCACACAGCCATACGCCTGAAGGTGGTGGTGAGGCTGGGTCCTCTGGAAGAAGGTGAAGATGCTTGACAGGAGCTCTGCGGAGAGAGAAGACCCACGGCTAGTGGAGGGGCACAGTTGGGGAGGAGCACTCTGTTCCCACCTGGTGCTCCAGCCCTGCGCTCCAGCCCCACGTTTGCTGGAAGAGTGACACAGTGAGAGAAGGGCTGGTTAGAGGAGTGGCTCAGCTGGGGAGAGGCATTCTGGTCCCGCCTGGCTCTCCAGACCTGTGCTCCAGCCACACAATCAAGGGGAGCACCACATGGAGAGAGAAGCAGCGGCAGGTGGAGCCCTGTGAGCACCCAGAGCACCACACAGAGAGAGAGGCATCGGCTGGAGAAGGCATGCAGGTATAAGAAAGTGCTCCTTACCACGCCTGGCACTCCAGTCCTGCTATCACCTAGAGCTCTGCACAGAGTGAGAAGCAGAGGCTGAGGGAAGCACAGGGGAAGGAGAGCAGCCCTCCCCCTGCCCAGTGCTCCAGATCTGCCATCAGACAGAGCATCACACAGTGAGAAAAGCAGCCAGTGGCCAGAGCTGGGGATCCCCAGATGGTGCTGGACCCAGAATACACAGTACCTGATCCTCACCGAGTGGAGGCATGTGGCAGCAGTGGCCAGATAACAACACCATGTGGAGGCAAAAATCAACACAATCAAGCAATATGAGAAAGTATATTAAATCTCCAGACCAGAAGGAAGATGACAAGTACCCAGAAGCCAACCCTGAAGACACAGAAGTCCATAACCTAAATGACAAAGAATTCAAAATAGCTATCATAAAAAAACCTCGAGTTACAAGAAAATACAGAAAGACAAATTAACGAATTCAGGAGTTTCTTAACAAAAGAGTGAAACTTTAAAGAAGAATCAATCAGAATTGTTGGAGATGAAAAACACAAGGGATGAGATTAAAAACAATCTGGACTCCCTAAACAACAAAACTGAAAATATGGAATACCGAATTAGCAATTTAGAAGACAATATTATAGAAATGTTTCAGAGGGAGGAGAAGAGAGAACTAAGACTAAAAAGAAATGAAGAGGCTCTCAGAGAAATATCTGACTCAATTAGGAAATGCACCATAAGGATTAGAGGCATTCCAGAGGGGGAAGAAAAGGAGAATGGAGCAGAAATCTTGTTCAAAGAAGTAATAGCGGAGAATTTCCCAAACCTGGGAAAGGAGATGGAAATCCATGTAAAAGAGTCTACCAGAACTCCCAAGTATGTTAATGTAAAAATACCTACTGCAAGGCATATAGTAGTAAAGCTGGCAAAAGTCAATGACAAAGAAAAAATATTAAGGGCAGCAAGGCAGAAGAAAATAACTTACAAAGGAACCCCTATCAGGCTTTCAGCATATTTCTCAGCAGAAACCTTACAGGCTAGGAGAGAGTGGAATGATATATTCAAAATCCTGAAAGACAAAAACATCCAGCCAAGAATTCTCTATCCAGTGAAAAGCTCCTTCAAATATGATGGAGAAATAAAAACTTTCCCAGATAAACAAAAGCTAAGGGAGTCCATTGCCATAAGACCCCCACTATAAGAAATCCTCAAGAAGGCTCTCATACCTGAAAGGTAAAAAAAGAAAACAGGAAAAGGGCTACAAAGCCCTGAGAAAGGAGATGAATAGGTATGCAACAATCAGAAATCAGCAACTCTCTATCAGATCAGGTTGGTAAACACTTAATTCTTACATCAAGGATAAAGAAAAGGAAAACACCAAAATAAAACTTATATCATCACCCTAACCACCAACTCACAACACAAGATGGAATAAGATATGACAAAAATAAATTAGAAGGGGGAGAGGAAAGGGACGGAATCAGTATAGTCTAAGGAAATAAGAGGCAATCAGAAAAGGGACTATCTTATCTTCAAGACTTTTTATACAAACCTAATGGCAACCACTAAACAAATAATTACAACAGAGACATATACGATAAACAAAGAGAAAATGAAGAAAACTAACATAGAAAACTACCTAATCAAATCGGTAGCCTGATATACATGGGACAAGAAACAAAGGATATGCAGAAGAACCAGAAAATGTGCAATAAGATGGCAGTATTAAGCCCACATATATCAATAATCACTCTAAATGTAAAAGGACTGAATTCTGCAATCAAAAGACTCAGAGTGGTGAGATGTATTAAAGAACAAGATGCAACAATATGCTGCCTCCAAGAAACACATCACAGCTGTAAAGACAAACATAGGCTCAGAGTGAAAGGATGGAAGACAATACTCCAAGCTAATGGCAAACAAAAGAAAGCAGGTGTCACAATATTTATATCAGACAAAATACACTTCAAGATAAAACAGGTAAAGAGAGACATAGAGGGGCAGTATTTAATGATAACAGGGACTCTCCAGCAAGAAGACATAACACTTATAAATATATATACACCCAACACAGGAGCACCAAAGTACATAAAGCAACTATTAACAAACCTAAAGGGAGATATTACCAACAACACAATAATAGTGGGGGACATCACCACCCCACTTACTTCAATGGATAGATCATCCAGACAAAAAGTCAGCAAGGAGATAGTGGAATTAAATGAAAAACTAGACCAGATGAAATTAATAGATATATAAAGAGTACTCCATCCCAAAACAGCAGAGTATACATTCTTCTCAAGTGCGCATGGAATATTCTCAAGGATAGACCATATATTGGGAAACAAGGCAAACCTCAATAAATTTAAGAAGACTGAAATCATATCTACTATGTTCTCTGACCATAATGCTATGAAATTAGACATCAACTACAAGAAAAAAGCAGGGAAAGGAACAAAAATGTGGAGACTAAACAACATGCTACTGAACAACCAATGGGTTGTCAAAGAAATAAAAGGAGAAATCAACAAATATTTGGAGACAAATGAGAACAAAAACACACCATATTATATGAGATGCAGCAAAAGAGGTCCTAAGAGGGCATTTTATAGCAATACAGGCCTGTGTTAACAAACAAGAAAAAGTTCAAATAAACAATCTTAAACTACACCTAACAGAATTAGAAAAAGAACAAAGCCCATACTCAGTAGAAGGAGGGAAATAATAAAAATTAGAGCAGAAGTAAGTGAAACTGAAACAAAAAAGACTGTAAAAAGGATCAATGAAACAAGGAGCTGGTTCTTTGAGAAGATAAATAAAAGTGACAAACCCTTAACCAGACTCACTAAGAATAAAATAGAGAAGGCTCAGATAAATAAAATTAGAATTGAAGGAGGAGAAATTACAATGGATACCACTGAAATACAACAGATTATAAGAGAATATTATGAAAAACTATATGCCAACTAACTGAACAATATAGAAGAATGGACAAATTCTTAGACTCTTACAACCTCCCAAGACTGAATGAAGAAGAAATAGAGAATCTGAATAGATTCATCACAAGTAAAGAGATTGAAACAGTTATCAAAAACCTCCCCCAAAATAAAAGTCCAGGATCAAATAGCTTACAAGGAGAATTCTACCAAACATTAAAAGAAGATTTATTACCCATTCTTCTCAAAATATTCCAAAAAATTGAGGAAGATGGGAATATTCCTAACACATTCTATGAGGCCAACATCACACTGATAGAAAAGCCAGATAAGGAAAACACAAAGAAGGAAAATTACAAGCCAATATCGCTGATGAATGTAGATGCTCAACTCCTGAACAAAATATTGGCATACCGAATACAGCAATACATTAAAAAGATCATACAACATGATCAAGTGGGATTCATACCAGGGACACAAGGATGGTTCAACATCTGCAAATCCATCAATGTGATTCACCACATTAACAAAATGAGGAAAAAACCCCACATCTTTTCGAATACCATGTCTACTCAGATAAGGGAAACAAAAGAGAAAATAAACAAGTGGGACTTCATCAGAGTAAAGAGCTTCTGGAAGGCAAAGGAAACCAAGATCAAAATGAAAAAACAACCCACCAACTGGGAGAAAGTATTTGCAAATCATATACCTGATAAGAGGTTAATCTTCATAATATATAAAGAGCTCACACAAATGAACTACAAAAAAATACACAACTCAATCAAAAAGTGGGCAGAAGATATGAACAGACATTTTTCCAAAGAAGACGTACAGATGGCCAATAGGCACTAATCATCAGGGAAATGCAAATGAAAACTACACTTAGATACCATCTTACACCCATTAGAATGGCTATACTCACCAAGACAAAAATAACAAATGTTGGAGAGGTTGTGGAGAAAAGGGAACTCTCATCCACTGCTGGTGGGATTGCAAACTGGTGCAGTCACTGTGGAAAACAGTATGGAGATTTCTCAAAAAATTAAAAATAGAAATACCATTTGACCCAGCTATCTCACTACTGGGTATTTACCCAAAGAACTGGAAATCAACAATTCAAAGAGACTTATGCACCCCTATGTTCATTGCAGCATTACTCACAATAGCCAAGACGTGGAAGCAACCCAAGTGCCCATCAACTGATGACTGGCTAAAGAAGATGTGGTATATATATATACAATGGAATACTACTCAGCCATAAACAAAAGACAAAATCATCCCATTCACAACCACATGGATGAAGCTTGAGGGCATCACATTAAGCAAAATAAACCAGACAGAGAAAGACAAACACCATATGATTTCACTTGTATGTGGAATATAAACAAACTTAGAATAAATTAGTGATTACCAGGGGAAGGGGGGTGGAGGGTGGGCATCGGGAGTGAAGGGGCATACTTATATGGTGTCTGATAAACAATAATGTACAACTGAAATCTTACTATTTTATAAGCTATTATGACCACAATAAAAACAGTTAATGAGAAAAAAATTAAAGTTCATCAAAATTAAATACTTTATGCATCAAAAGATATTATCAATAAACTGATGGGGCCGGCCCAGTGGCATAGTGCTTAAGTTTGCATGCTGCACTTTGGGGGTTCAGTATTCGTCAATTTGGATCCTAGGTGCAGACCTACACACCGCTTATCAAGCCATGCTGTGGCAGGTGTCCCACATATAAAGTAGAGGAAAAGGGGCACGGATGTTAGCTCAGGGCTAATCTTCCTCACAAAAAAAAAAAAAGTGAAAAGACAATCCACAGAATGGGTGAACTCATACAGCTCAACAACAAAAAAACCAACCACCCAATTAAAAAATGGGCAAAAGATCTGAACAGAGATTTCTCCAAAGAAGATATATGGATGGCCAACAGGCATATGAAAAGATGCTCAACATCATTAACTATCAGGGAAATGCAAATCAAAACTACAATGAGGCATCACCTCACTCTGGTCAGAATGGCTATAATTAACAAGACAGGAACCAACAAATGTTGGAGAGGATGTGGAGAGAAGGGAACCCTCATACAGCGCTGGTGGCAGTGCAAACTGGTGCAGCCACTATAGAAAGCAGTATGGAGTATCCTCAGAAAATTAAGAATAGATCTACCATATGATCCAGCTATCCCACTGCTGGGTATTTATCCAAAGAACTTGAAAACGCAAAGGCATAAAGATACCTGCACCCCTGTGTTCACTGCAGCATCATACACAATAGCCAAGACTTGGCAGCAACCTAGGTGCCCATCAAGGGACGAATGGATAAAGAAGATGTGGTATTTATACACAATGGAATACTACTCAGCCATAAGAAATGATGAAATCCAGTCATTTGTGACAACATGGATGGACCTTGAGGGTATCATGCTGAGTGAAATAAGTCAGAGGGAGAAAGTCAAATACCGTGACTCACTCATAAGTAGAAGATAAAAACAATGACAAACAAACACATAGCAATGGACAATGGATTGCTGGTTACCATGGGGGAGGGGGGGTGAGGGCAAAAGGGGTGATGAGGCTCACATGCGAGGGGAGAGACTATAATTAGTTTTTGGGTGGTGAACATGACGTAATCTACACAGAATTCGAAATATATTATGATGTACATCCGAAAGCTATATAATGTTATAATCCAATGTTACTGTATTTAAAAATAAATAAATAAAATTTAAAAAATTACACTACTTCTTAATGAATAACTTCATTTTCTTAGTTATCTGTCATTTACTTTGTTAAAACTCTTCTGTTTAGTGTAATTCATACTACTGACAACATAAAAAAAAAGAAAGTATTTGCAAAATATATATCAGATAAGGGCCTAGAATCTAGGATATATAAAGATCTCTTAACAATCAACAACAAAAAGATAAATAGCCCAAGTGGAAAAACGGGCAAAGAATATATAGAAATGGTTGATAAGCACAGCCAAAGATGCCTGACATCATCAATCATTAAGGAAATGTAAATCAAAACCACAATAAGGTACCACCTCACACCTATTGGAATGACTACGATTAAAAAAAAGACAGATAAGAAGTACTGGTGAGGATGTGGAGAAATTGAAGCCCTCATATGGTGCCAGTGTGAATGTAAAATGGTGCAGCCCTGTAGAAAACATTCTGTCAGCTCCTTGAAAAATTTAGTCATAGAGTTACCATATGACCCAGTAATTCCACTTCTAGGTAAATACCCAAGAGAATTAAAAATATATGTTCATGCAAAAACGTGGACATAAATGTTTATAGCAACATTATTTGAAATAGTCAAAAACTGGAAACAACCTTAACGTCCACCAAATGAAGAAGCAGTAAACAAAATGTGAGATATATATATATATAATGGAATATTATTAAACCACAGAAAGAATGATGTACTCATACATTCTACAACATGGATGAACTCTGAAAACATTATGCTAAGTAAAAAGTCAAAATCGAAAGGCCACATATTGCATAATTCCATTTATGTGAAATGTCCATTATAGACAAATCCATAGGGACAGAAAGTAAATTAGTGGTTGCCAGGGAGCGGGTAATGGAGTGACTGCTTAATGGGTACAGGGTTTCCTTTTGGGGTGAGGAAAATGTTCTTGAATTATTTATTGGTGATGGTTACACATCATTGTGAATATAATAAAAACCACTGAATTGTACATTTTTAAATGGTTACAACGGTGAATTTTATGTTATGAGAATTTTATCTCAATTAAAAAACCATAATTGCCAAAATGATAAAAATACAATTCAGCAAGCAGATGACCTCTTTGAAAAAAGGAACAATATTAGCCAATAAACCTGCCATCTGAATATGAAAAATTCACTGCTTTCTGCAAATATAAGAAGAGAACGGGCATTTTAAATTATTCATCATACTGATGCTGAGGACAAAATAAATTAAATCCATCTCATTTTATAAGAATTTAATTCAATTTATATGTGGTCTTTCTCTAATACCTTTTTTATAAGGCCAGTTTAAACATAGATCTGAGTGAAAAGTAGCAGCTTTGTCCCTTCCAGTAATATTTCTTTCTGTCACAATCATCTCATATACCCGACACCTTGGCTAGTAACATCAGACTCATTTCAGTTCAGGGTCATGGGTCTTCAGATGAAAGACGAGACAGACATACACAGAATGATGTCCACCTTCAGAAAAGATGCTTGTAGTAAAGACATGTGCTTGAGTTTGGATATATCCTGTTCAACATTTTAATAAGTGAGTTGAATTAATTCACAGAAAGGATGTATGTTTTCCAAATGCATGGAGGATACAGAAATGACAGAGTCAGCTAACATGATAGATGACAGAATCAAGTGTCAAGAACTTGACAAGTGGATATATGAACTAAAATTAGCAAGGGGATGCATTCATATCCCGTAAGGACACATCTGAATGTCTTTACTCAAGATTAAAAAAAAATCCATTGCATATACAAGTTGTGAAAACCTAGCTAAGAGGTCATTTATGTTAAAACTACAACAACAGTAGCAGCAGCAAACAAATGCACAAACAAAAAACTGGAGTTTTACTTAACTTCAAGCTCAGTATGAGTCCCTGGTTGCAAGTCCACTGCCATGAAACTCAATTTTGGAAAATATGATGAAGCTATACAGCAAAGTTGCCATTGGGGGATACAATGCATTCTAGAAATGCTCTAGTAGGAAGTTCTTGCATTCCTTTTGATAAATGATCTCATGGATTAAACATACTTTATTTCTGTCAGCGGAAACCAGCAGCACTGATAATAAAAATATAAGAAATTAGCACCAGAAGTTCTGAATACATTTTTCTTTTCCATAGCTTCCTCATTTATTGAAATGCCTCACTTCGTTTATCTAAAATTAGAACTAGTAAGAGCCAGCTTCCAGCATTTGTGTAGGGATAAATTTGATATAGACGGCAAAACTACATTCAATTCAAAAGTGTTATCCAATGTTAATTTTAAATCCTATCTTTCCATAGGTTCTTCCTTAGTGGGGGCATGAGTATGTTAGCACTCTTAGGGAAACAGGATTTGGGAACTTTCAAACTGTTGGGGGAATATAAGTTGACAGGCAACTTGTATATATCCTTTGAAGTTTTCAATGTCCATGTTTTGATCAAGTAATTCCACTTCTACTAATCCTTCTTACAGAAATATTCAAAATATTTACAAACACATGTGTGGAAAGGATGTTTACTCTAGCATTTTAACAGTAAGATATTGGGGGGAAAAAACCTAAAAGCATTACAAGCCTACCTTAGAGATATTGCAGATTCAATCCAGACCACTGCAATAAAGTGAATATTGCAATAAAGTGAGTCATACAAATTTTTTGGTTTCCCAGTGCATATAAGTTATGTTTACACAATACTGTAGTCTATTAAGTGTGCAATAGCATTATGTATAAAAAAACCATGTACATATCTCAATTAAAAATACTTTATTGCTAAAAAGTGCTAACCATCATCTGAGGTTTGAGCTTTCATCTTTTTGCTGGTGGAAAGTCTTGTAAAAAACACAATTACCTGCGAACTGCAATGAAGAGAAGCACAATAAAACAAGGTATGGGGAAATAGTTCAGAATTATTAATAAATTATGGTATGCCAATATTGTGGGATACTGTCTTAGTTGCCTCGGGTGCTATCACAAAATACCATACACTGCGGGGCTTAAACAACAGATATTCATGTCTCACAGTTCTGGAGGCTGAGAAGGCCTAGATCAAGATGCCAGCAGCTCCTGTTCTTGGTATGGCCCTCTCCCTGTCTAGCAGAGGACTGGCTGTTGTTGTATTCTCACATGGCAAAGAGAGGAAGCTCTGGTGTCTCTTTCTCTTCTTATAAAGATGCTTTATAAAGATCTTATCATGGGGACACCACCCCCATGACTTCATCTAAATCTGATTACCTCCTCTTTTTTGGGGTTCCTGGACCTAATTCCAATGTGTATATCGGGGGGTTTCCCCCACAGAACCAAGGAATTCTCGGACATCAGCAGGCTTTCCGAGAATTCAACTCAATTCTGACATTATTTATCTGGAAATAGCATTAGATTCCACAGTTTAAGGGTTCAGTCCTACAAGACTGCCCCCCCTTCCCCCACTTCAGATGCCAGCCGCAAGCCCAGGTTGTTACCTGTACTTATGACCAACTGGCTATAGATAAGAGGTCCCCACGACTCCCAAATTGGGTTCATTTAATTTGCTAGAGCGGTTCACAGAACTCAGGGAAACATTTTACTTACTAGATTACTGGTTTATTATAAAAGGATATAACTCAGGAACACCCAGATGGAAGAGATGCACAGGGCAAGGTGTGGGGAAAGGGCAAAGAGCTTCCACGCCCTCTCTAGGTGCACCACTGTCTCCAAATCTCAATGTGCTCACCAACCTGGAAGCTCTCGGAACCCAGTCTTTTTGGTTTTTTAATGGAGGCTTTATTACATAGGCATGATTGATTAAATCAACAACCACTGGTAATCGAACTCAAACTCCAGCCCCTCTCCCCTCCCTGAGGTTGGGGGACGGGACTGAAAGTTCCAACCCTCTATTCACAAGGTTGGCTCCACTGGCAACCAGCTCTCATCCTGAGGCCCTTTGCAAAGTCACTTCATTAAGATAACAAAAGACACATTCATCACTCTCAACAGTTAGGAAATTCCAAGGGTTTTGGGAACTGTGAACCAGGAACCATGGAGAAAACCCAAACATATATGAGAAATATATTTTGGTCATCTGAATGACCAAATACGTATTTTTCCTATAAATCACAATATTGCACTTCCCAAAGCCCCCACCTCCAAATATCACATTGGGGATTGCAGCTTCAACATAGAAATTTGGGGGAGCAACACAAACATTCCATAACAGATACTATGTAGTTGCTGAAAAGAATAAAGTATACTAACAGGGGAAGATGTCCATTAAAAACAGCATCAGATGGTGAGTCTTTGCTTGGTAACATATTGACAGGAATATCTTCTATTGGGACAGAGAGGTTAGGTTAGAGTAGAGGTCTTCTATGAAGTTTCTATAAAACATTCCATTTATATAAGAAATGTTTTTTGTATCATCTTCACATACCACAGATATCAGCGTAGGGGCAGAAAAATTTTCCCTTCTTCCCTTCTAGTTTCTTTGGCTGGTCTAATAATTAAATTGATGTAAGACATAAACAGGAGGAAAACAAACAGAAGTTTAATAATATGTAAGTCCTTGTCTTATCCATTGATAAGAGTTGCTAGAGATTTAGAGTCATCCTCTTCCTGGTACAGAGAGGGAGACACCCTTACAAATGGAGAGTTTCCTTATAAATGTACATATCTCTTACAAAAGGGTAACTTCTACAGGGTTTTCAGAGTTTCTCTCATGTCTGCTGTTTTAAAAAAAAATCATAAAAAATTTTTTTAAATTTAAAAAAAAAAAAATCTAAAATAATCCTTATGATACTGGCTCAACACAAGGTTGACATAAGGGAAGCCATAATGTAGAAAAGAAACCATATTATAACTTTGAATGACCAGATTAACTATCCCAGTGACAAATAAAAATGGCAAGTAATAGGATATATTGGAGTATATGAGGAAGCCATTTTGTGTAAACCTAATTCGGCCTGACCTTGTTTTTCCAAAAGGGCCTGACCTAGGCCATTGAGCATGCATTGTATATCTGCTTTAGAGATTCCCTATGGCAAGAGCAAAGGCCCTTGAGATAAAGGTGCAACTTCTCTCCCCCTCCCAACGTTGGCATCTCCTTAAAGATTAAGCATCTTTCTTTAGGCTGGGAACTGATTGCAGCGCTCATCTGTGACTGCCCAGCTCGAGGCAACACAACACACCTGCCACCCCACGGCATTCACTGAGACAGCAGACCTATCTGCTGTTTCCATCAATCGCTGTGCTGACAGAGCAGCCTCGTGACTATGGTAAAAGGGACATTTCAATCATATGTGAAACACTCTTTGAGGGTATATAACCACCCTGTATACCCCCACTTCTTTGGAGTGCTCTGTTCCTTTGTGGAAAGACTCTCCTGGGCTATAATCCTCAGATTTAAGCTCAGAATAAACTCACCCAAATTTTCATTTATAGATTGGTTATGGATTATTTTTGTCAACACCAGCTGGATATGCACTCTCAGGGAGATATACATGCTCTGTAGATTTTATGGCCCCTCCAAGCTGTGATAAGTTGATAACGTTGTTCTTTTGAGTCCCTTAGGAATTTGATGACCTGCAGGTAGAGAGTCTATACTGACAGCCATCATCAATGACAACTGAAAGATCAGGGTATAGGGTGTTGCTCCAGTCTCTGATGCATATACAGTAAAACAAAAGACTATCAGGAACTAAGACCAAATGTCTGCCCCCACCTGGAGATCAGATGGATGTCCCCAACTGAAGACCAGATGCCTCTCCCACCTGGAGACCAGCCCCCCATATAATTGGCCTGTAGTCTTTGTTCTGTAAGATGGTTCTTTCGGACATTAGTTGGCCATCTTCCCACTTGCTAGCAAGCTCTAATAAAAAACCCTTTCTCTCCTACCACCTTGTCTCTCAACTATTGGCATGTCTTGCGGAAAGCAGATGACCCTCTTGGGCAATAACACGCCAGAGGCATATTTTGGGGTGACAAATTCTGCTCCCCATTCATTAGTAAAATTAAGGTTGTAAAATGGAGGGAGGAATAAAAATTTAAATAGTTATCTGCAAATACAATGCATCTTAAAATTTATTTTGTTATGTCTCAATATTTTACAAACCAAATTACAAATGAATTCTATATATCTGGGAAAACTGAGACGATAAATATCAGACAGATCTCAAGTGTGTTTCAAAATAATTTTGTCACAAGCATAACAGCCTAATGTCCACAGCAGTAAATAGTACATTAATTCATCCTCCTCTACAATTTTCCATTCTTCCCTTTTCACGTGTCAAAAGCAGCCATAATGTCTGCATGTTTTTTAGAGTAATTTTATTGGAGTTTTCTAACCTTTACTGTTGCCATCTTTATCTTCCTTTGGGGCCCATTTCCATTTTATAGAGACATCATGGTATCAAAATTTCCAGACAGGGAAGATGAGAGCTGGCCTGTCCTTCTCAAGCAATGCTAACAGAATCTCAATACATTTTGTTAACCCTTTGGAAATGCCAAGTAATGATTTACAACTCCTTGCCCCTGCAGAGCCTTTGTAAAGAAATCACCCAGATGGTGTGAAACATTCCTGAACAGTGTAATGCAGGATGCAGGGCTGTGGGTGGTAGGAGTGGCTTGGAGGCTTTGTACACTCAGGATGAGGTGTGAACCATCCATAAAGAAAGGGATAAATAAAAAAATAATAGAGTTCAAACTTGAAACCTGTACCCTAGATTCCTTGAGTGAAACTGTAGAAAAGAATCATATCCTGTCAAGTGGGATTTATTCCAGGGATGTAAGGATGGTTCAACATGAGCAAATAAATCAATATGATATACTGCATTAACAAAATGAATAAAAATCACATCATCTTAATAGATGCAGAGAAAGCATTTGACAATTCAGCATTCATTTATGATAAAAACTCTGAATAAAATGGGTATAGAAGGAAAGTAACTCAACATAATAAAGGCCATATATGACAAACTCACAACTAACATCAAACTCGATGGTGAAAAACTGAAAGCTATTCCTCTAAGAACAAGAATAAAACAAGGATGCCCACTCTCACCACTCTTATTACACATAGTATTGGAAGTCTTAGCCAGGAAAATTAGAGAAGAAAAAGAAATAAAGGGTATCCAAATTAGAAAGGAAGAAGTAAAACTGTCACTATTTGAAGATGACATGATTTCATATATAGAAAACCTTAAAGAATCTACCAAAAAACTATTAGAAATAATTAACAAATACAGTAAAGTTGCAGGGTACAAAATCAACATACAAAAATCAGTTGTACTTCAATAAGCATTATTGAAAGATATTTAAGAAGACATAAAGAAATGGAAAGATATTCCATGCTCATGGATTGGAAGAATTAACATAGTTAAAATGTCCATATTATCTAAAGGAATCTACAAATTCATTGCAATCCCTATCAAAATGCCATGACATTTTTAGGGAAATAGAACAAGGAATCCTAAAATTTACAAGGAACAACAAAAGAGCCCAGATAGCCAAAGCAATACTAAGTAAAAAGAACACAGCTGGAGGTATCACATTCCCTGATTTCAAAATATACTACAAACCTATAGTAATCAAAACAGCATGGTACTGGCACAAAAACAGACACGCAGATCAATGGAACAGAAGTGAGAGCCCAGAAATAAACCCACACATTTGTGGACAGCTAATTTTCAACAAGGGAACCAAGAACATACAATGGAGAAAGAAAAGTCTCTTCAATAAATGGTATTGGGAAAACTGGACAGCCATATGCAAAAGCATGAAAGTAGACCATTATCTTACATCATACACAAAAATTAACTCAAAACAGGTTAAAGACTTGAATATAAGACCTGAAACCATAAAACTCCTAGAAGAAAACATAGGCAGTACACTCTTTGACATCAATCTTAGCAATATCTTTTTGGATATGTCTTCTCAGGCAAGGAAACAAAAGAAAAAATAAACAAATGGAACTACGTCAAACTAAAAAGCTTCTGCACAGCAAAGGAAACCATGAACAAAATGAAAAGATAACCTACTGATTGGGAGAAGATATTTGCCAATCACATATCTGACAAAGGGTTAATATCTAAAATATATAAAGAAGTCATACAACTCAACAACAAAAAAACAAACAACCTGATTAAAAAATGGGCAGAGTATCTGAACAGACATTTTTCCAAAGAAGATATGCAGACAGCCAACAGGCACATGAAAATATGTTCCACATCACTAATTATTAGGGAAATGAAAATCAAAACCACAATGAGGGGCTGGCCCGGTGGCATAGTGGTTGGGTTCATGTGCTCTGCTTCAGCGGCCCAGGGTTTGTGGGTTCAGATCCCAGGCGCAGAGCTACACACTGCTCATCAAGCCATACTGAGGCGGCGTCCCACATACAAAATAGAGGAAGATTGGCACAGATGTGAGCTCAGGGCCAATCTTCCTCACCAAACAAAACCCCAAAAAACCCCACAATGAGATATCACATCACAGCCATCAGAAAGACAAGAAATAATAAGTGTTAGAGAGGATGTAGAGAAAGGGAACCTTTGTATACTCCTGGTGGGAATGTAAGTTGGTGCAGCCAGTATAGCAAACAGTATGGAGATTTTTCAAAAAATGAAAAATAGAACTACCATATGATCCAGCTATTCTATAATGGGCATTTATCCAAAGAACATGAAAACACTAATTTGAAAAGATATGTGCACCCCTATGTTTATTGCAGTATTATTTACAATAGCCAAGGCTTGGAAGCAACCTAAGTGCCTGTCAACAGATGAATGGATAAAGAAGATGTGTTATACATATACAATGGAATACTACTCAGCCATAAAAAAGACAAAATCGTCCCATTTGTGACAACATGGATGGGCCGTGAGGGTATTATGCTAAGTGAAATAAGTCAGATAGAGAAAGAGAAATACCATAGGATTTTACTCATATGTGGAAGATTAAAACAACACCAACAGACAAACACATAGATAGAGAGAACAGATTGGTGGTTACCAGAGGGGAAGGGGAGTGGGGAGAGGGTAAAATGAGTAGAGAGGCATTTGTATGGTGATGGATGGAAACTAGACTTTTGGTGGTGAACTTCATCTAGTCTATACAGAGGTGAAATATAATGATGTACCCCTGAAATTTATGTTATAAACCAATGTTACTTCAAAAAAAATCATATACTGTACTTATGGAAAGTGATGTTTAATTGGAACTGAACAAATAATACAACAAATAGATGTATGAAACAAACTAGAAATAAGTCTATAGATATACACACATATATAAATACATATATTACACATACTAAATATATGCATTTTTTCTTTCTTTCTTGGAATGTTTTTCAAAATCTAACATATTTTAGAGCAGGGGTCAGCAAACTTTTTCTGTAGAGGAGCAGAGAGTAAATATTTTAGGCTTAGTGGGCCATAAATAGTTACAATTACTCCGCTCTTTCATTGTAGCTCTAAAGCAACTACAAAGAACGCGTAAACAAATGGGCATGGTTATGTTCCAATTAAACTTTATTTATGGACACTGAAATGAGAATTTCATTCAATTTTCATATTTCACCAAATATTATTCTTCCTTTTAATTTTTTCAATTATGTAAACAGGTAAAAACCATTGTTAGCTCGTGCACTGTACAAAAACAGGCGGCAGGTTGAATTTGGCCTGCAGGCCATAGTTTGCTGACCTTTGTTTTACAGAGTCAAGATCCACAGGATAAAATAAAATTTGATGCTATCTAAAAATTGAAAGTATTTTAGATTTGTGGAACATCTCCTAAACACAATTCATCCATCCTACTGGATATGACTATTTTGAAGTTCTAAAATAATCACTAGGTGGCTCTGTACTCTTTGCTTCCTCTGTATTTGTAACAGCATTTCACCCATCCTCTGCCATGTGTTCAGCACTAGATGGCACCAACAGCTGACAATGTGCTTGTTTTTTATCTTTTGAAGTTAATGTTCCTAAATGTAGAAATTATTTCTTATTTTCCCTGCATTGCAGGAAATACATATTCAATCTCTGTTCTTATTACCAGAATGCTAAATAATTGCTTTACTGTCAGCTTAGAAAGTGGAATTTACCGATATACTCTATCAAAAGGAGCATTATTGTATAATAATACATTAAAATACTGCATTTGGCCAACAGGAGCTATACTGTTAGAAGCTACAGAAAATTAACCAGACACATTGAGGTAGTTCCGAAGTATCTAATTCTAAATAATATTTTGTAAAATACATAGACATGAAATAATTTCGCGATTCAAAACTAAAGTTGACTTTACTGCTTTTGTATTTATAGTGAAATAAATCTATTATTTCTGAAATCCAAAGAAATGACATATTAATACACCCTCAGTGAAGCAGAATCAATCGTACTGGTCATTGCTTGACTTTGTGGGTTAAAATTGCTTTCAGAATCTTATTATTAGCACTGTTGCACTGGAGGCTTCTACAGCTATTACAGTAGAGGTAGGATTGCATTTCTTACCATGGCTTGCTAGCTTTCAAAATGCAAAGTTATAAGTACAGTCCATTTAGAATAGACTTGATTTTCCTAAAGCGAAAAAGATTGAGCTCATTGTCAGTAACTTGCCATTAAGGTAAACTTTCCAAATTTACAAGTAAAAGAAAAGTGCTGGAGTACTATGTAAGTAAATAAATTACTGGCACATTTAAAAATAAAATGTTTTTGAAATACTTGGCTTTATTTATGATTGGCTCATTTTACCTTCTTTACCACCTTGTTAATTTAGATCTCCCTCAAGCTGGAGAAGAATAAATGAGGGAATCCAATTCTGTCATTTTATTTTACTGCCAAATCCATACTCTAATTTCTCTTCCACATGCTGTTTTCCAAATGTCATGAGATTAGAAGGCTGTTTGTTTTTATTCAACTTTAAGAGGTTCTGTATATGAGAAATGAATTGCATTATGTGTGTGCACACCCAGTGCATCTCCAAGAGAAAGAATATTAAAAGTAGCTCATCAATCAACAGGTTTAAAATCTAATAAAAATGCTTTCAATGTGGTACAATTTATTGCAGCAAGGTTGAGCAAAGCATATGTAGTTATCTCTGTTTCTTCATTCCTTTTCATTTCCATATGAAAAATGAGTTTTGCTTTGATCTCTTTTTATTCATGTGTACATTAAGTCAAGAAACTACATGATACAATTTATACAGTCTGGAACTGATAGAATGCTGTTATCAACTCAAAACAATGTCTATTTATTCTCATAACTATATATCAACAGAGTAACAAAGGTTATATATTATTCTTGAAGTAGCATCTCTAATGATGCTACCTTTGTTTTCCATTGAACATAATTTCATCAATCCTTATCATTCTTTAACTAAACTATGTTCCTTTGAATAAGAGATCCCAACATACTATTTAGATTAGTCAGGACATTTTGTTCCAAGGAGGAAACTAACTCTGCTCTTTCTCAGAGATTTTCAACTGACTTTTTGGGAGGAGTATATTAAAAACAAAAACCAGGAAGAATGTGCTTTAAATTTCACTTTCTTAGTTTATTTATATTCTTATAGTTGAAATTTACATTTAAACTGCACTACACAGCATAAAGTTGGAAATGTAGTTGACAATTATCTAGTAGATTTAGATTTAAATAGTAAGTCTAAAAATAAAATTCACAGCTCAATGATTATCTAAACTATTTTCAAACAAGTTCACTTACTATCCTTAAACTGTTGTTTTTTTAACCACATGCAACTGACAAACCAACACTATAAACCAATTCAACATTTGTCTCTCTCCATTCTTACCTCTGATGCAGCTGTAGTAAAATGGTATAACCCTGTGGATAGTTGTCAGTATAAATTTACGTTCCACTGCTGAATTTTCTCTTTAGTTCTCAGTTTCTCGGTTGATTACCTTGAATTGTTTCATAAATGATCATATTATCTGCAAATAATATTTTTTCATCTTCTCTGACTTTTACATCCATACTCCATATTTTTTCTTGTTTTATTGCAATGAGTAGGACTTTTAGCACAATGTTGTTATTCTAAGAGGTGACATTTTTATTCCTGCCTTTAATGCAAATTATTCTAGAACTTTCATATTCTACTGTACATGTATTTGTTACAGGTATCTGGTAGATACAATTATGAAAGTTAACTTTGCCAAAAATGTTTATCATGAATGGTTGCTGCATTTTATTCAATGGTATGTTGACACATTGTTGATTAAATATTTCCCTCATTTGTTGTTTTAGTGGATCAATTACTTTGAAAAATTTTCTAGTACAGCGCTATTCTTGCAATCTTGAGATTAGTCCTTGGTTGCGATGTAATTTTTATAATAAACTGGTAATTGTAGTTTGCTGATAATCTACTTAGGACTTTTACTTCTATGTTTATTGGTATGATTAACCTAAAATTTTATTTTCTTATGATTTTCTGTCTTGAGTGTCACAATCATTACTAATCTCACACAATCAGTTAAGAAGTTTCTCATCTTCTTTTCCATGTTTGGAACAGTTTGTATTCAACTGGCATTAGCTGTTTTCTAAGATCTAGTAGAACCCACCTATAAGTCCATACGGGTCTGATGTCTTTTTTGTTGAAATTTAACTACTCTTTCATTTACTGAATAGTTTTCTTTATCTTATTGACCTTCTTGTTAATTCATAATTTCCTAAGAACATTTTTTATGCCACCTAGATTTTCATATTTTATCCCTATAAACTTGTTCATAGTATTATATTGTTGTAGACTTATTTTTAAAATCTGTTATATTTCCATCTTTCACTACTGATGTTGTTTATTCCCACCCTCTCTCTTTAAAAGACAAAAGAACATTTGACAGAATGTCCTCTGTTTCATTTTTCTTGCCAAAGAAGAGAAATTTTTAATTCATTCATCAATTCTGTGTTTTGTTTGTTTTTTCTGCTTTTTATGCCCAAATCCCCCCAGTACATAGTTGTATAGTTGATGAGGGTCCTTCTAGTTGTGGCATGTGGGACGCCACCTTAGCGTGGCCTGGCCTGATGAGTGGTGCCATGTCCACACCCAGAATCCAAACCAGTGAAACCCTAGGTTGCGGAAGTGGAGCTTGCGAAATTAACCACTCAGCCACCGGGCTGGCCCATTGTTTGTTTTTGTATTTCTAATTATGTTAATTATTAAGTCTTCCTTCTATTTTGGATGCTTCTTTTTCTTGTTCTTTTTTTGCCTTCTTGAGTTGAAATATTAATTTTTTCCCAGGCTTTCTAGTTTTCTAGTGAAATGTAGTTACTATGCATCTCATCTCCCTTTCATTACTGCTTTAGATGCAAAACTCAGGTGTAGGAAGCATTCCCCCACTCCAGTTACCATTGTATTGTGACAAGGTCTGGCAATGGAAGGAGAATCGTGCAAGCACTTCTCCAGGGAACATAATTCTTTAGGCAGAATCCATTGTCCTTCCAAGTTTGCTGGTTAATTGGATGATCAAGAAGTATCTATATATTATTCTTGACCTTCTGCTTTCTGTTAAAAGGTTATAGAGGTTTTCTCCTAAAAGCAATAAATAATAAATAATTGATGAGTAGAAGGGCCAACGGGTGCAGGGATGCCCCTAGGTGAAGAATGGCCGGCCGACACCCCTGATATTTTCTGAATTATATGCATGCTTTCTATCAAGGTTATGTCTATACTTATTTCTGTTTTTTATTCTTGAAGATATATAGTTTAGCTTAGCTTTTCAGCCCTTTACTTTACTAACAAAATGATATTTTCTCCGGCAGTGTGCTTAAGGGACTGTTAGCTCTACAATCTAAAAGACAAAGGAATGCTTTCACCCCCTAAAGGGCGCGGGAAGGTAAAGATATTTAACTGCCCACTGAGAATGCAAATAGCCCTGGGGATAAGATACCCTGGAGTCGCCTTTTGTTCCCATTAACCATCTACACTAATGGTGTAAATGATTGAGGGAGGCAGGGGTGGCTCCCCCAGGATGTAAACAGACGGACTGCTGTCCTGTCCGGAGGCCTGGACCTTCTCTCTTTGATTTAACTTTACCATGAATTACAACAGATGTCTAGGTACCTGTCTCTTTTAGCTTAGAGACAACAAACACTAGTTAATTGCAGAGAAGACTACCATTAACCTTATGCTCTATAGAATAGAATGCTAATATTCTTGTGCTCGTTTTTTTACTTCCTTATCTCTCTCAGAATATTTGTAGAGCTATTTCTGTACTAATCCTGAAAAATATAAAAACGACACTTGTGCACAGTAAAGTTGGACTTGCTAAACACCAACCCAAGTCTCACGTCCTCTTTATTTTCCCCTCATTTCGCCGACGCCGTCTCTTCCGCAGGAACCTGGACTCTGCCGAGGCTGGACCCCGGCACTCAGGTTTGAAATATAGTGATTCATTATTTTACTTATAGAAAAATTTTGTGATTTCCACTTTCACAAATAAATTATTCAGTATGCATACCTAATTTTTAAGGCATTTGGATGAGTGTTTTGAGGATATTACCTTTTTTTCATTGATTTTTCCAATTTTATTTTGCCGTATTTTGTTTTGTGACTCCTTGTATGGTAGTTTTAGGAAATTCGAAATTTTATTTGTACTTTATATTATGTTTTTATTTTATTTTTGTTAAATTGTATAAGTGCTTAAAAATAAATTTTATTTTCCTTGCTCTGGGTTCATATATAATAGATGTATTAACTTAAGGCTGCTATCGTATTATTTGCATCCTTAACTCAATTCTTTGACCTTCGGGTTTCTGAGAGACATGTGTTACCTTTCCCTGCTTTCAGTTTCTTCTCGTAGTTCTACTAAATTTAACCTGATTAAACTTGGAATGAAAGGTTTCACTTAGAGCTGCCTCCGCCAACACAGAGTGCACCAGATTCTGTACGACCTTAGCGCAAATATAGCTACTATTTTGTCTAGCCTTCTAGAGAGTGTTAAAGAAATTAAATGTTACTCCCTCCATCTCTCTACATGCCCATGAACTTGCTCAACTTAACTTAGATATTCTGCCATAGTCATCAATGTTTATTTTGCCCTGAGAGGGCCAAAAACCTCAACTGCTTAGCCTCTCAAAGATTTCATCAATGTAAGGCATTTCTCAGATTCAGATTGTGAGCACTCACCATATCTTAATCCTCCGGCTTGCTCATGTCCAAATTCTGAAAAATATCTCATCTTTCAATTATAAATCACATTCACTATTCAAATATTGAATATTTTCCCCATGGATGTGTATGGGTGCCTAATCTTTAGGCTAATTAGAAGGGGTTTCCTACTCTGAGGGGGGCTACCTCTGGATGGGGTAAGGATGGCAAAGCTTATATCAAATGCGTCTCACATGTTACTTCAACTTCTCTTGACCTTATATGTTTCAGCCCTTTGGGCACTTGTTCTGGCCCAGCTGCTGTTGTGACGACTATCTTGGCATAGATTCTGACCAACTTCACAAAGGTGTACGGCAGCAACTCTCCTCATGTCACACTTCTCTAGGGCATCCCTGTTTGACTCTAAGACCTGAGATGCTACAGTATGTGCTTAGTTCCAATGCAAACGCCGTTCAGAGAAGCAGTGGAGCAAATCTTGCAGCAGTGAGAACAGTAGACAATGGGAAATTATAAACAGCAAGTTAAGTCTCCTACCTTCCTCTGGATAGACTGTCTTGAGATGCAATTGTTCACACGGTATCTTGAAAGTTGGCCCCATGAGATGGCTCAACCAGCAGCACTTAATACCAAGCATTTGGCCTGTCAGAAGTGCTGTGTTTTATTAATTTGTATTGATTTTCTTTCCTTCTTTACCTCACCCTCCCCTCTTCCCTCACTCCTGCTTCTAGGGTTGCACTCCCTAATAAAGTAGTAACGCCTAAGCTTTTGTGACAGATGTTGCTTTCTTCAGAACCCACACTAAGAAAGGGGTCAAGAAGTGCATTATGGACCTATATTTTCCTCTCTCTGTAGCTTTTAGGGTCATGGCATATTTTACACAAAAATGATATTGGAGCTAACATCCTGCTGATACATCCAGCCCTGAACTACACATGTCCACAAGGACAGTCTAGATCACAAACGGCTTGCATTGATCTTGCATAGTTCCGTGCACAACGCACTCACTGCCTTGAGTTATGCTAAAAGGGTGAGAGAGACATGCTCAACTCTCGTACAGGAGAGTTCTCCCATGTAAACTCAGGTTCACAGGATGGGAGAGACCTCAAAGAGACTTTTCATCTCAGTGGATTGTGTCTGTTCTGCCCAGGAAAAATTATTGAGTTGATTCTGTTCAGCTCCACCCGTGTCCACATCTAAGAGCTTTTTCCTTTCCACTTTTCAAGATGGCTGAGGTCCCACGCTATATTTCAGAGTCTTTGAATGTCTTTAGACACTGAAAATGAGGCCTATCCTGACAGGCTAAGTTGTATGAGAATTGAGCAAATCTAGAGCTTGGCCTGACATCACACTTGCTGAACACTCAATAGGAAATAAACTGTTACCAAAGGAAGTTTTTTCTTTAATCTTCACCATTTACCAATTGAATGACAACTAAATTGCCCCTTAAGTTGGTGGTCTCTACTAGACTCTGTTCCCGTCTATTGTTCATTCCTGGATGGGTTCTTTCATTCTAAATTCTTTTTTCCCCATATTTATTAAGATATAATTGACAATTGACATATAACATTGTGTAAGTTGAAGGTATACAATGTGATGATTTGATACACGTATATACTGCAAAATGACTACCACAGTAGGGTTAGTTAACAGTTCCATCACCTTATATAATTACCATTTTTGTTTTGTGGTAAGAACACTTAAGATCTACTCTCTTAGCAATTTTCAAGTATATAATACAGTATTGTTATCTATAGTCATCATGCTGTATATTAGATCCCCAGAACTTATTCATCTTATAACTGGAAGTTTGTACCCTTTGACCAATATTTCCCCATTTCCCCTCACCCCTCAGTGCCTGCCAACTACAGTTCTATTCTCTGTTTTTATGGTTCTGCTTTTTCAGATTCCACATATAAATGAGATTATGCAATATTTGTCTTTCACTGTCTGACTTATTTCACTTAGCATAATGCCTTCAAGGTCCATCCATTGTATTGCAAATGGCAGGACTTCTTTCTCATGATTGAATAATATTCCATTGTATGTATATGTATATGTGTATGTATATATATATATATATATATATACACACACAAATATATCACATATATATATCACATTTCCATTATCCATTCATCCATTGATGGACACAGGTTGTTTCCATGTCTTGGCTATTGTGAATAATGCTGCAATGCACATCAGAATGCAGGTATCTCTTTGAAATAGTGATTTCATTTCTTTTTGATGGATATATGCCCAGAAGTGGGATTGATGGATCAGATGGTAGTTCTATTTTTAATATTTTC
Organism: Equus quagga; assembly: GCF_021613505.1. Classification (NCBI taxonomy): domain Eukaryota; kingdom Metazoa; phylum Chordata; class Mammalia; order Perissodactyla; family Equidae; genus Equus; species Equus quagga. The sequence continues at coordinate 93,030,337 of NC_060276.1, forward strand.
AGGAACTTCCATACTGTTTTCCATAATGGCTGTACCAGTTTATGTTTCCACCAACAGTGTACAAGAGTTCTCTTTTCTCCACATCCTCATAAATACTTGTTACCTCTTATCATTTTGATAATAGCCATTCTAACAGGTATGAGATGATATCTCATTGAGATATTAATTTGCATTTCCCTGATGAATAGTGATGCTGAGAACCTTTTCATGTGCCTGTTGGCCATTTGTATATCTTTGTAAAATTATCTATTCAGGTCCTCTACCATTTTTCAATTGGATTATTCTTTTTTTTTGCTACTGAGTTGTATGAATTCTTTATATATTTTGGATATTAACCCCTTATCAGATAGATGGTTTGCAAATATTTTCTCCCATTCCATTGGTTGCCTTTTCATTTTATTGATTGCTTCTTTTTCTGGGCAGAAGATTTTAGTTTGATGTAGTTCCACTTATTTATTTTTACTTTGGTTCCTTGTGCTTTTTGGTGTCATATCCAAAAAATCACTGCCAAGACCAACATCAAGGAGCTTTGCTCTTATGTTTTCTTGTTTGGAGTTTTACAGTTTCAGGCCTTATGTTTAAATCTTTAATCCATTTAGAGTTAATATTTGTCAGTTGTATAAACGTCCAATTTCACTCTTTTGCATGTCATTATCCAGAGTTCCTGACACTATTTATCGAAGAGACTACCTTTTCCCCATAAGTATTCTTGGCTGCCCTGTCAAATATTAGTTGACTGTATATGTGAGGGTTTATTTCCAGGCTCTAGATTCTGTTCCACTGGTCGATGTGTCTCTTTTTATGCCAGTATGATACTGTTTTAATTACTATAGCTTTGTATCATAGTTTGAAGTCAGGAAGTGTGATGCCACTGGCTTTGTTCTTTCTCAGGTTTACTTTGGCTATTCAGGATTTTTTGTGGTTCCATCTGAATTTTGGAATCGTTTTTCTATTTCTATCAAAAATGCCATTGGAAAAAAGAAATAAAAGGGATCCAAATTGGAAAGGAAGAAGTGAAACTGTCACTATTTGCAGATGACATGATTTTGTATATAGGAAACCCTAAAGAAGCCACCAAAAAACTTTTAGAAATAATAAATGAATACAGTCAAGTTGCAGGATACAAAATCAACATACAAAAAACATACAAAACATCAACATACAAAATCAACATACCAAAAAAAGTTGCATTTCTATACACTAACAATGAAGTAGCAGAAAAAGAAGTCAAGAATACAATCCCATTTACAATTGCACCCAAAAGAATGAAATACCTAGGAACAAACTTAACCAAAGAGGTGAAAGACCTGTACACTGAAAACTATAAAAAATTGCTGAAAGAAATTGAAGAAGACATAAAAAATAAATGGAAAGATATTCCGTACTCTTGTATCGGAAGAATTAACAGTTAAAATGTCCATACTTCCTAAAGCAATCTATAGATTCAATGAAATTCCTATCAAAGTTCCAATGACATTTTTTACAGAAATAGAACAAAGGATCCTAACATTTATATGGAACAACAAAAGACCCTGAATAGCCAAAGGAATCCTGAGAAAAAAGAACAAAGCTGGAGGTATCACACTTCCTGATTTCAAAATATACTACAAAGCTATAGTAACCAAAACAGCATGGTACTGGCACAAAAACAGATACAGAGATCAATAGAACAGAATCGAGAGCCCAGAAATAAACCCACACATCTGTGGACAGCTAATATTCGACAAGGGAGCCAAGAACATATAATGAAGAAAGGAAAGTTTCTTCAATAAATGGTGTTGGGAAAACTGGACAGCCACACGCAAAAGAATGAAAGTAGACCATTATCTTATACCATGCACAAAAATTAACTCAAAATGGATTAAAGACTTGAATGTAAGACCTGAAACCATGAAACTTCTGGAAGAAAACATAGGCAGTACACTCCTCGACATTGGTTTTAGCAGCATATTTTCAAGTACCATGTCTGACTGGGCAAAGGAAACAATAGAAAAAATAAACAAATGGGACTACATCAAACTAAAAAGCTTCTGCACAGCAAAGGAAACCATCAACAAAACAAAAAGACAACCTAACAATTGGGAGAAGATATTTGCAAACCATATATCTGATAAGGGGTTAATATCCAAAATATACAAAGAATGCATACATCTCAACAACAAAAAAACTAACAACCCAATTAAAAAATGGGCAAAAGATCTCAACAGATATTTCTCCAAAGAAGATATACAGATGGCCAAAAGGCACATGAAAGGATGTTCAACATCATTAACTATCAGGGAAATGCAAATCAAAACTACAATGAGGTATCACCTCACTCCCGTCAGAATGGCTATAATTAACAAGTCAGGCACAAGTGTTGGAGAGGATGTGGAGAGAAGGAAACTGTCACACACTGCTGGTGGGAGTGCAAACTGGTGCAGCTACTATGGAAAACAGTATGGAGAATCCTCACAAAATTAAGAATAGAACTACCATACGATCCAGCTATTCCACTGTTGGGTATTTACCCAAGGAACATGAAAACATGAATGCATAAATATATATGCACCCCTGTGTTCATTGCAGCATTATTCACAATAGTGAAGACTTAAAAGCAACCTAGGTGCCCATCAATGGATAAAGAAGATGTGGTATATATGTACACTGGAATACTACGCAGCCATAAGAAATGACGAAATCCAGCCATTTGTGACAACACGGATGGACCTTGAAGGTATTTTGCTAAGTGAAATAAGTCAGAGGGAAAGGTCAAATATGGCATGATCTCACTCATAAGCAGAAGATAAAAACAACAACAAACAATCATATAGAGACAGAGATTGGATTAGTGGTTACCAGAGAGGAATGGGGAAGGGAGGAGGGTGAAAGGGGTGATTAGGCACATGTGTGTGGTGACGGATTGTAATTAGTCTACGGGTCGTGAACAGGATGTAATCTACACAGGAATCGAAATATAATTATGTACACCTGAAATTTATATAATGTCATAAACCAACGTTACTACATTAAAAAAATGCCATTGGAATTTTGATAGTGATGGCATTGAATCTATAGATGGTTGTGGGTAGTATGGACATTTTAACAATACTTATTCTTTGGACCCATGACACAGGATATTGTTCCATTATTTGTGCCTTCTTCAATTTCATTTATCAAAGTCTTATAATTTTCAGTGTACAGATCTTTCACCATCTTGGTTAAATTTATTCCTAAGTATTTCATTGTTTTGATGCTATTGTAAATGGGATTGTTTTATTTCTTTCTTTTTTTTTTTGTCTAACCATGTTTGCCATTTAAGTTTTAATATTTAATATGGATATCGGTACCAGACAACTGTTATTGAGGTAAGTTTCTTTTTTTTTCTTCCAATTTTTTTTTTAATTTTTATTTTTTTCGGATATACAACATATTTCAAATTCTGGATACATTACATCATGTTCACCACCCGAACGCTAATTATAGTGCATCCCCTCACATGTGACCCTAATCACCCCTTTTGCCCTCCCCCCTCCCC
>NC_060276.1:93033953-93072373 GCF_021613505.1 Equus quagga
ATGTGTTTTTTTTTTTTTGTCGTTTTTATCTTCTACTTATGAGTGAGATCATATGGTATTTGACTTTCTCCCTCTGACTTATTTCACTCAGCATAATACCCTCAAGGTCCATCCATGTTGTCACAAATGGCTGGATTTCGTCATTTCTTATGGCTGAGTAGTGGTCCATCGTGTATATTTATTTCTTTTTCAGTATTTTGTTCTTAGTGTATAGAAATGTAACTGATTTCTGTATATTGATTTTGATTCCTGCAACTTAACTGAATTCGTGGATTAGTTCTGACAGATTTTAGTGGAGTCATTTGAATTTTCTGTATATAAGACCATGCCATCTGCAAATAGAGAGAATTTTACTTCTTCCTTTCTGAATTGGATGCCATTTATTTCCTTTTCTGGCCTAGTTGCTCTGGCTAGCACTTCTAGTACTATGTTGAATAAGAGTGGTTAGATTGGGCATCCTTGTCTTGTTTCTGATCTTAGAGGAAAAGTTTTCAGCCTTTCACCTTTGAGTATGATGTTTACTGTGGTTTGTAATATATGGCCTTTACTATGTTGAGGTACATTCCATCTATACCCAGTTTGTTCAGAGTTTTTAACATGAATGGATGTTGAATTTTGTTAAATGGTCTTTCTGCATCTATTGAGATGATTATATGATTTTTATCTTTCATTCTATTAATGTGGTGTATCACATTATTGATTTGGTATATGGAATAATCTTTGAATTCCAGGGATAAATCCCATTTGATAATGGTGTATGATCACATTAAAGTGTTGTTGAATTCAGTTTGCTTGTATTTTGTTGAGAATTTTTGAATCTATCTTCACCAGGGATATTGACCTGTAGTTTTCTTTTCCCATAGTGTGTTTTTTTGCCGTTGGTATCAAGGTAATGCTGTCCTCATAAAATGAATTTAAGAGTGTTCCCTCCTCTTCAGTTTTTTGGAAGAGTTTGAGAAGAGTTGTTTTTAATTCTTCCTTCAATGTTGGGTAGAATTCATCAGCGAAACTATCTGGTCCTGGCTGTTCTTTGTTGGAAGGATTTTGATTACTGATTCAGTCTCCTTACGTGTTATTGGTCTGTTTGCATTTTCTATTTGTTCATGATTCTGTCTTGGTAGGTTGCATTTTTTTAGGAATTTATCCATTTCTTCTAGGTTATCCAACTTGTTCGTGTATTACTGTTGACAGTAGTCTCTTATCCTTTGCATACCTGTGATATCAGTTGTAATATCTCCCCTTTCCTTTTTTATTTTATTTGTTTGATTCTTCTCTCTTCTTCTTAGTCTAGCTAAAGTTTGTCAATTTTGTTTCTCTTTCCAAAACCTGCTCTTAGTTTTGTTGATCTTTTCTATTCTTTTGCTGATCCCTATTTCATTTATTTCTGCTCTGATCTTTGTTATTTCCTTCCTTCTGCTAACTTAAGGCTTCATCTTTTCATTCTCTTTCTAGTTCCTTGAGGTATAAAGTTAGGTTGTTTATTGGAGAGTTTTCTTTTTGTTTTCCATGTAGGCATTTATTGCTATCAACTTTCCTCTTAAAACTGCTTTTGCTACATTCTATATAATTTGGTAGTTGTGCTTTCATTTTCATTTGTTTCAAGATATTTTTCTGATTTTCCTTTTGATTTCTGTTTTGACTCACTCTTTGCTCAGGGGTGTGTTGTTAATTTCCACACATTTGTGAAGTTTCCAGCTTTCCTCCTATTTCATGGAGTTATTTCCAGATCTATAGCTGGGATCATGGTCAGCGGGTTAGCTGCCTTGGTGGGAGCCTGTCTTCTCAAAATGGCTCTCCTCATTCTTTGACTGCACCAGGTTTTCACAACCTCCTACCTGGATCCCACATTTTCCACAAATGCACTTTTGTCTGTGGATGCATGTCAAATTATTGTTGTTGAGGGAGGGATATGAACGAGTGATTTCTTAGTCAATCATCTTGCTGACATCACTCCAGTTCATCCTAAATTCTAAGCCCTCATAGACTTTTCCTACTTTTCACACTCTGCTGTCACTCATTTCCCCAAATCAGGGGACCTTTTTTCTACTTACATAACTTTTTATGAATATATTATCTCTGAATACAAATTATTCCTTTTCTTCTGATCCTAGATGTTTCAAATTCAAAAGCCAAAATTTGATTATTTTTATCATCTCTCCATTTCTGCTGAGTCATGCTAATGGCTATTTGACTGAATAACTGATAATCAAAGGGCAGAAGGAAATATCCAGAAGAGGGTAAATTTGTTTAGTTCTCCCTAAATATCATCCTTCCTCATTCCTGGTACTGATTGCACTACCATTTCTTTTTCCTAACCCGCTTTCTCTTTGATTCCTTCCTTCTGCCACAACCCACAAAATCAAGCACTTTAAAGAACGAAAACATTTTTTGGCCTGTAGCAAGATGAACAAGATGCACTACTTCATCACTGAACAGAAGAAATTGTAAAACAGAACTTTTAATATTTTAAAGCAATTTAGAATACAGTTTGCATAAATTATTTCATATGATTTTGTAAAGATCTATGGAGAAATGATGACCTCAGAGAATTTGAACTCACAGCCATGGGAGGAAGACATGTGTGAGTAATTTTTAATTGCATATTTAATTGACCCTGAAGGAAAATGAGTCTCATATTTAGTACTGAGTACACTTACACAAAGATTTAAATATATTATCCAAACAAGTTACCTAGGCATTTTATGATATTATTGGAATCATATTATGTCTACAGTCTCAATTTTTTTGGCAGGGCTAAGACAACCACCATCCTATTTTAGAGAAAAAGGAATGGAAAGTAGTTAGGAGATAAAATAAAGCATACCTTCCATCAGTATTTTTAGTATTTGACTTTCACACATCATTTCGAATTGTCAGATCTATAGTTAAGAGAGATAAAATGTATAATTTAAGTTGGCTTATTGAAAATACACAATTTATTGTAGTTTTTTTGTTAGAAAAGATTATACTTAGGTCTCTATAAAAATAATAGTATTGTAGAAAGTGTTATGTCTTTAAATATTTATCTTTCAAATCATCCCAGACCGAACAAATTCCAAAGTATACCATTATTTGTGAAGAGTAAAATAATTATTTAATTACATACACATACACACACCCACAGATTGTCAATGTATTATGATTATTCTGACAAAAATAAATTCTGAATTTTTATACATTAAAGTATCAAATTTCAGATTTTGAGAGTTTTTCCAACCAAATATTTAAAAATACACACTTTTAATTATCTATATATTTATCACATTTAGATGATATTATATCTATATGATATATAAATATATGTATATTTATATATATACATCCTTAAATAACAATGTGGTTGTAGATGATACAAAATTCCTTAAATAACAATGTGTGTAGACGATGCAAAAAGATGGTAACATATTGCAGACCCATTTTGCTAATAATAAAAAGCACCATTTTATCTATAATTTAGCTTAAATGAAAAACATGGCATATATATTTGTATTTTATTCTGCTTGAAGATATAATTATTTATTTTTTCATTTTTTAATTGCTTGCATTATATTATTCAGCCTCATGAAGTGGTATAATTTTTATATATTGATATTTGTGTATTTAGCTCACATTTAATTTGTAATCTGAAAACTTGGGAGTTAGAAAAAACATACTTTGATGTTCCCATCCTGTATTTGAAGGCACGAAGGCATGAGGTATTCAGACACTGGGACTCTTCCACAGAACGTTGGTAGCAGACCAGAATTAAAAACATGTCTTCTGAATCCTTTTCATATGCTTAATAATTTAGTAGTCCTATTGTTCACATAAATATTATTTCCATCCCAAGAATGAAATAAAGGCCATACATGTTTCTGAAGCATAATACCATAAGCACGTAAAAAGCTGTTCTCTTTGACATGGCTCTTTGACTTTGGTATCAAAAATAGTATTTTCCAGGTCAACAAAGTGAGAAATAACTAAGTGATGGAGTTGTGTATCCTCTGAGAGACAAATAAATAAACACTGTGTGGCAGTTTGCTACTGCCATCCCTCTTCTTCCCTGCTCTCATCATTTCCTCTAGTGAGTTGAAATGTAGACTCCCTGGCAACAATATTGTGAAGCCCATGACGTTACTAGTTAGCTGTAGATTGAATATACATTTCCAGGAAAAAATGCCCCCACCCCACTCCATTTCCCAGTATCTACATTTACGTTATTTATGACCTTGTAAAATCAGTAAGTTTGCTACATGTGTTTTCACTATAGATAGAGCTAAGGAGTTGTTGTTTTCAAGAATGATTAAGTCTATTTTTTCCAAAGGCATATGTCCTAAGAGGCCTTTCAGACATCCTTTAGAGGACTAAAAAGATAACAGATACAAAAGGAAACACATTGGTTCATATAAAAATACAATTCAACTCAGATCCTGTGTACAAGGAGAAATAGAGAAAATTTTAGAAGTTTTAAGGTCAGAAATAATCACTGTTTAATATGAGAGAAAGCAAAGATATTTTCTCAGACCCAGAAAACAGACCAGGTAGTCACTTGCCATGATTGGCAGTGATTTGGGGTGAAAATAGAGAGCTCTAGGGGCACGTAAGAACTGTGAATTATTACAACTGCAGCTCAGCTATTTATAAATACATTTCCATTTAGAAATGTGTTTGTCGCAGTGATGACTCTCAGAATATAAACTATGAAACATCTGGCAATGCTTAATGCCACAGCCCATCTGCCTCCATCTTAGGCTGCATTAAAAGAAGGAGTGTACAGTTCACAGGACGGGGGAGTCCCACTGTACTGATCAGAAGCCACTTCCCTGAATTCATCCTAAGTCTAGCCCAAGGTAAGTAACCCAGAGTAATGACGTCAGAAAAGGTAACAATATTCTTTGAGTTTTTTAGTCAAGTGTAAAGAAGATTACAGGGAACACCAGTTATATTCTTCTAAAGAATCTTAGAGCTCTTATGAAGAAAACAATTTTACTTAGATTGTTTTGTTTTACTATAAAGTAATAAAGATTTTAGGTTATTAGATGTATGGTCCAGTGTGACAATAGACTTCATACTTACATTACAAATTCTGGGTGGCACGATAGAATATCAAGGTCTGATTTGCCTATGGATTTTTGAATAAAATGTATGGGCAATTTTTAAAGTACCAGACACTAGAAATACCACATTGCATAAAGCCTGTCTTCTATATACTGGAAAGAAACAGTGTCCCCATTGATGTAGGGAAGGGTACACCCAACACAGAGTCAGAACATGGAGAGGAAAAGTAGCTGCGCAGGACACAGTATTACCCTTCTGAAAAGCTTGCCAGCCAATTTCCTGAGAACTTCATTCATTCATTCTTTTAGCACCAACAACAAGGAAGACAGTGAACATGAAACAGGAAAATACTGGGCTAGAAGCTACGAGTACAAAGAATATGAAATAGTTACTGGAGGCAGAACTTCTGGAATGAAGGGGCAAGGAGCACGGCAAATCCCCTACCTAGCAAAACAATTTAACCAGTAAAAATTACAAAACAAAACAAAACAATTATAAAGTTTCTGGAAATTTTCCTAAAACTATACAGCATAGGAGAGACATTTATTAAAGAAAATCTACTGAATCATAGTAACAGTGAGAGTCTGTGGCATTTGAACTGCAACCTGGTCCATTAGCACCCATTCCCAGTTCTGTGTTACAGTTCTACCCCAGGCATGTGCAGTTCCCAGTCTGTGGCTATATTTTCATGCTAGGAGGGGCAGGCTGCTGGTTTCTCTCACTCCCAAAGTGCAGAACCTCTATGTCTCGTGGGCAGAGAGAGGACTGATCTCCCTTCTCACATCCAGTCCCCGCTCATTTGATGAAAGCTCTACTTCAGGTGCTGCAGGCCAAGAATACTGGTCCCAATTGTCTGAGCCCCAGCTCACTGGTAGAGCAGAGGTTTCATGCCTGGAGGGACAAGTTGAGAAGGCTAGTGCTGATATTTCAGTGCCCCAGTACCCATTCTTAGAACAGGGTTGGTACTTTGGACAAGTGGGTCCTCACTGTCAGCTGTAGTACAGTGGCATAGGATTCTTCCCAGGAGTAAAGGCAAGCTTTATAGGCCAAGAACTCCTCAGCTCTGTCTGAGGATGGATGGACATTATTTGGAGCAGTGAATGGAGAACTCACGCCTAAAAGTGTTGTTGAAAACAATGGAGAATTTGGTGGACTGGAGGTGGTAGTTCTAAGATAAGCAAATGGGCAGAACAACCAGAAGTTTAATAGTGAGGACCAGGAAATGAGATAGCCGTGAAGAGCCCTCCTAGGATCACAGTCACCCTCAGATTTTGTGAATGCTGTGCATATGCATTATGCTGCACCCTTTCAGAAGCAATCAGAGCAAATGCATTAATATGGGGCAGAAGTTTTACTGGTACAAGGGGCTTAAACTAAACGTCTGACAAAACACTGACTGTCCAATGAGCTACTCTAACCCAGGTGTGACTCCTAGGAAGAAAGCCTTAAAAATAATATCACGGTTATCCCCGACAGTCTGGAAGACTGTATACATGCCCAAGGCTATACTCTATCTAGAGTTATCAGAGAGTTATCAGAGAGAGACAAAAACTGAAAATTCCCTGAACTCAGATAGCAGCCTCCAAGCCATACAAACAATCATAGCAAAGAGTAAAACTCTCACTGGCTAAGAGGTCTTAGACACAACCCTTAACCAGTAAGTGCCTTATAACAACTCAAGGGAAGCCTAGGTAGCAGACTGAAAGATAAAAACAAAGGGAAAAATAACTCAGAGCCTACACACGAGGTGGAAATAGACTTTGCAGCAATAGTTGAGCCAAGCCACTAAACAAACAAGCAAAAAACAACAATAATCACTTCCAGAGAGAGGCCAGTATCCAGCGTTGCTACAATAAATTATCTAAAATGTCCAGTTTAAAAAAAAATTATGAGACTTGCAAAGAAACTGGAAAGTGTGACCCATACTTAAGGAAAAAAGCTGGCAATAGAAACTGCCTATAAAAGGTCCATGATGGTGGATTTATTAGATAAAAACTTCAAAGCAGTTATGTAAATATGTTCAAAAACTAAAGGAAGCCATACTTAAAGAATTAAAGGAAGGCATGATGATGGTATTTCATTTAATAAAGAATATAATTAAAGATATATAGAAGTTATTAAAAATAACAAATGCAAAATCTGGAGCTGAAAAGTATAATAACTGACACTAAAAATTCAATAGAGAGGCTAACAGTAGTTTGAGCTGGCAGAAGAAAGAACAGTGAACTAAAATACAGAACAACAGAGATTATACAACCTTAAGAACAGAGAAAAAAAGAATGAAGAAAAATAAATAGAGCCCCACAGAAACATAGGAAACCATTAATCACACCAATATACATATAATGGGAGCCCAAGAGGGAAAGGAGAAAAAGTGACAGAAAAATATTTGAAAAATAATAGCTGGAAAAAAACACTAATCTACAAATCCCAGAAGCTCAACAAACTCCAAGTGCTATAATGCAATGAGATCCACACCCAGACATATCATAGTCAAAATGTTGAAAGCCAAAGACAGAATTTTGAACATAGCAAGAGAAAAAAAATGACATCACATTTGAGGGAAGCCTATAAGATTAATAGATGACATCTTATTAGAAGTAATAGAAGTCAGTGAAGTCAGCAAGGTGGCAGACTAGGAGGGTCCAATGCTCATCTCCCCCATGAAACAACAAAAACAATGAATAGACAACTACATACTGATGAAACTAGCTCTCGGAGAGCTTCAGAGTGAAAGGAGGAAGTTATAGAAACCCTGTAGAATACACACACAAAAAACCAGGATCACTAAATAAAAAGGCATAGGAAACATTTTTCCTGCGTCAACTCATCCTCCATTCTGGCAGAACTCAGCATCAAGAGGAATCGCCTCAGATGCAACCATGCCCTCCATGGGAAAAAGAGAGTAAGAAAACTACAATGATCCTTGTCACCACTGCAGACACCTGCAGTTTTTGCTACTGAGGATCTCTGCAGTTTTCACCAACACTGAGCCCAGCTGAGGGAGCAGATTGGAGTCCACACTGTCAAGCATCACCTTACCCCAAAGAGCCACCACTGTCCTCTCCCTGGTGAGGGAGTCACCACCACTGTGTCCCCTAGAGAAGGAGCTGCCTCTGTGCACTGAAAACCTGCCAGGGGCCAGGGTTGTCAGTGCACTGCCCCCAGGGACTGGAGCCACAGCTGTGCAGTGTTGCCCCCTCATTTGTCCCCTGTCCCAGGGCCAGAGCCACTGCTGAGTGCCATCCTCTGAGGATGAGCCACTGCTGTGCCCTCACCAGAGAAAGAGCTTTTGCCACATGTTACATAAGGAAGGAAATAATAAAGAATAGAGTAGAAATAAGTCAAATAGAGAATAGAAAAAACCATACAAAAATAAACAAAATTAAGACATTTTTAAATAAAGAGAATTGACAAACCCTTAGCCAGACTAAATAAGAAAAAAAGAGCAAAGACTCAAATTACTAAAATCAGAAATGAAAGAGAAGACATTATAACAGATGCTTCAGTAGTAGAAATGATCATTAAGGAGTATTATGAACAATTATACACCAACAATTTGGAAAATCTAGAAGAAATAGATGAATTCCTAGAAACACACAACCTACCAAAACTGGATCAAGAAGAAATAGAAAGCCTCAACACACCAATAACAAATAAGGAGATTGAATCAGTAATAAAAAATCACCCAAAACATAAAAGCCCAGGACCAGATGGCTTCACGGGGAAATCCTACCAAACACTCAAAATAGTATTAATACCAATCCTTCTTAAACCCTTCCAAAAAATAGAAGAATTGGGAACACTTCCAAACTAATTTTATGCAGCCAGCATCATCCTGATACTAAAGCCAGATAAAGACATCTGAAAGAAAGAAAACTACAGGCCAATATCCCTGATGATGTAGATGCAAAAACCTTCAATAAAACACTAACAAATTGAATTCGCACATTAAAAGGATCACACACCATGACCAAGTGGGATTTATCCCTGAGATGTAAGCCTGGTTCAGCATATGCAAATCAATCAGTGTGATACACCACATTAAAATGGAAGAAAAAAACACACAATCATTGCCATAGATGCAGGAAAAGCATTTGACAAAGTTTGACATCCATTCATGATTAAAACTCTCAACAAAATAGATATAGAAGGAACTTACCTCATGACAATAAAGGGCTGATATGAAAAGCACACAGTTAATATCACAATCAATGGGGAAAGTCTCAAAGCTTTCCCTCTAAGATCCAGTACAAGGCAAAGACACCTACTCTTACCACTTCTATTCAACATAGTAATGGAAGTGCTAGCCAGAGCAATTAGGCAAGAAGAAGAAATAAAAGGCATCCAAATTGGAAAGGAAGAAGTAAAATGGTCTCTGTTTACTGATGACATGATCATATATTTAGAAAAATCTAAAGAATCAACAAAAAATGTTAGAACTAATAAACAAATTCAGTAAAGTTGCAGGAAACAAAAATCAGTCCTGTTTTTATACACTAACAACAAACTATCTAAAAAGGAAATTAAGAAAACAATCCCATTCACAACAGTGACAGAAAGAATAGAATACATAGGAACAAGCTTAACCAAAAATGCGAAAGACTTGTACATTGAAAATTGTAAAACTTTGATGAAGGAAATTGAAGAAGACACAGACAAATGGAAAGACATCCTGTGTTCATGGATTAGAAGAATTAATATTGTTAAAATGTCCATACTACCCAAATGATCTACAGATTCAATGCTATCCTCATCAAAATCTTAATGGCATTTTTTTACAGAAATAGAAAAAATAATCCTAATATTCATATGGAACCACAAAAGACCGCAAATAGTCAAAGGAATCTTGAGCAAGAAGAACAAAGCTGGAGACATCATATTTCCTGATTCCAAGATATATTACAAAGCTACAGCATGATATTGGCATATAGACTACTGGAAGAGAATAGAGAGCCTAAAAATAAATCCACACATCTATGGTCAACTGATCTTTGACAAGGGTGCCAAGAACACACAATGAGAAAAGGATTGTCTCTTCAATAAATTATGTTGGCAAACTATATCCATATGCAGTAGAATAAAATTGAGCTCTTATCTCACACCAAATACAAAAATCAACTTGACATGAATTAAAGACTTAAATGTTAAGACCTGAAACCATAATAGTACTAGAAGAAAATACAGGGAAAAAGCTTCTTGACATTTATATCTGGGCAATGATTTTTTGAATATGACACCAAACATATAGGCAAGAATAAAAATACATATTTGTGCACTACTTACAAATTTATGAAGATTTTGACAGATGAATAGGTAAAAAATGATCACCGTGGACAACATAGGTATATTAATATAGTATCTTAAGACTGCAACATGCCCAATATTTTCAAAATATCTTCTTTGTTTCTATGTTTATCTTTAACTCAGCATTTTTGCCAATTTTTGGAGAAAATATTGAAGAGGTTTCCTTTTATTTTAATATATATTGCTGCAAAGTAGGCCATATTTATCTTTTCATATTAAAATTAGAGGTCAGATTTCCACTTTCAAGTCTAAATGAAAAATATGCGAAGCTCACAGGGAACCATAGTCAGTGCAGTTTATAAATCAAGGTCTTTATGGTTCACATTAAACTGTGACAGGATGCACTACTGTATGCACAATAGGAAATGTACATAAATAATTTTAATCTTGGAAGATTAAAATTTGCAGCAAAAGTGGCAAGTCATTCCATGGGATCAGAGTTGGGCTCTGGTTTTAGAATCAATTGGTTTTGAATCCCAGTTCTTCTGCTTATCCTCTTTGTAGCAGGTTAAGTAAATTTCTTAACCTTCCTGGACCACAATTACTCCAGAGTGAGATAACGGCAGCAATTAGCCCTCGGATTTGTTCTACTGAGTCATTATATCCGTAGTACACGGCCCTCAGCCTGGCCCTTGGCAGCCCTTAGCAAATGACACCTACTCATAACTGTTCAGAAAAGTTTGGAAATCAAACTTTATAACCAAGAGTTTTATAACCAATCAACTAATTCTGGAATATCTCCTTTCTCCTGGAAATCATGTGGAGAAAAAAAAGAAATTAAAAACAAAAAAGTTTAAACTATATTTTCAGCAAAACTAGGATACAGAGAAAACTCACAGACTCCCGGTTGAATATAGATTACATCAAAGGAGAAGCCACACAGGAAGTAGGTGCTTCTGAGAAGACTGAGGGGAGGGCCAGGGTGAACAGAGGGGTTCAAAGTACTGGCGGATCTCGGATATCTCCAGCAAACAGTAGCTTCCCAAAGGAGAACATCTTACTTGAGGGGGGACTTCTGTGAGTATAACTGAGATTGCGAACAAGAGCACTGGGGAAGGAAGAGGGACAAGGCTGAGAAAGTGTTCAGGAGCCCAGAGGTGGCAGAGAGTAGAATGTGCCAGCAAGAAATAGTGTCTAAGAGTGCAACATGGTAGGAGAAAGGGTTGTGGAGGGAACTAGAAAATCTAGGGCTGGCAGGAGAAGTTCACCTGAACCAGCCTGGGCTCTGAGAGTCAGATCAGAGCTGGATACAAGGATGACCACATTGTAAGACATTCTGAAGTGACACAGGAGGGAGGTGTGAGTTGTGAAGCTTAGAATGACATCCCAGCACATCCCTGTATCCCCTACCCCATTTCTACTAGAAGTCTAGGAAAATCCATCCCATTTAAATGCAAGTGACAGGAAATGAGGAAGTTCTGCCTGCACACAAAGATACTATAGAATAAAACATGAATGAGAGCGACATCAATTCCCATAGATGATGGAAATACTCATTTGCAATGGTTTCCATATTGTAAAATTGTAACTTAACATTACAACAAGGACTAAAAAAAAAGAAAAGAAAATAGAAAAACAAATAAAAACAAATCTTGAAAAAGCAATCATAGTTATACAGGAACATCACAGAGGACAAATGTAAGAACTCAAAGAAAAGGTGGCCAGAAAACAGGAGGTGATGGCCTGAAAATAGGATGATAGGAAATGTGAATCAACAGAATTCAGAAAACAAATAGAAAAAATATTTTAAATGAAGATGAAATTACAAAGAACACAGAAGAATTAACCACTATAGAAAGCACAGTAAAGGATAGAGAGGAAATAAATGAGGAGCAAAGTCTACGGAAACATAAGTACAAAAAGAGATTTAAAACAATAAAATCAGGGGCTGGCCGGGTGGTGTAGTGGTTAAGTTCCCACGCTCCACTTCAGCGGCCTGGGGTTCACAGGTTCAGATCCTGGGAGCAGACCTAGCACTGCTTGTAAAGCCACGCTGTGGCAGCATCCCACATAAAATAGAAGAAGATTGGCACAGATGTTAACTCAGAGCCAATCTTCCTCACAAAAAAAGCAAAACAAAAAATCCAATAAAATCAAGTCTCCTTGTAGAAATGGCTGATTACATACCTGGAGATGAAAATGTAGAATGTGAACCTAGAATATCTGTTCATACTAGAAAATAAGTAGATTATTAAATAATATTTTAATCATGTCAAACCAACTAGAGAAGAATCATACCTCGCCCAAAATGGGACATTTAGAGCATGAATAATAACAATAACTGCAAAGAACGGAAAACATAAATAAGTTTTAAAATATCTTTAAATCCACAAGTACCTTGTCTCACACACACACACGCCATCACATTCATTGGTCAACTTTGGGGGATGCAAAGGAATGAATTTATTACTTAGAAAATAAACACAAGGAAAGAATTAAGCATTTATCTTTTCTTCCCAGAACTAACTAACTTTAGGTACTTCTTTATAAAACATTCCAGCTAATAAATAAAAAATGAATAATAGAATTAGAATACTATCATTTTGCAATTCTTAATGAAATAACGGAGCAAGGCAATGCCTATCAATGGCTGTCACTATGACAGAGAGCGAGTGTCAGATAGTCTGTGCCTTCTAACGAAAGTGCACCATACCACTTAGGAAGCAGTTTTGCTAAAAATGCAAATCAGAATCGAATGAAAACTCCAGATCTAATCAACAGTTTATATAAAATATAAGAGACAAGGCAGCATGTTAAACTAAACTATAGGGATTCAATTAACAAAATCCAGATTGTGTGAAATAGTCCAAAAGAAACCATTCAGTTATTTTTTCCCCAAAAATAAACTGTAAAAAAATAAAGGCAAGAGGAATTTTATCAATAAAAAGAGTCAAGGGACATAACTTACAGCAACATATAGGCTTTATTTAAAATGTAATTCAAAACAACTATAATAAAACATGTATTAATAACTAGGGAAATTTAAATACCAACTGGATATTGGATGATATCGAGATATTACACTTACCGTGTAGGGGTGATAACGATATGCTTGTATTTAAATAGTCTTTTTCGTTTAGAGATACATTCAGAAATAGCTACAGATGAAATAACATGATGACTGGGACCTGCTTCAAATAATACAAAGGGTGAGGTCGGGGGTGGGTTGGGTCTTTGTTGAGGAAGTGGGTAAGTGTATAGATGAAACAATATTGAGGCCCATAATACTGTTTTCTCTATTTTATTTTTAAAATTTCCCATAATAAAACATTAAAATATTTCTAAACTAACTAATAAAAGGAATGCTCCTGAATGACATTTACTTTATGAATTTTATAAAAATTTTCTTTAGGTTAAGGAAATTCCTTCCTATTCTTAGTTTGCTATGTTTTTATCACAAAATCGTGTTGAGCTTTGTAAAAAGATTTTTCTGCTTCTGTAGAGATGTTAATATTTTCCTCTTTTAAGCCATTGATGTGGATTTTATAGGTTTATATGTCTTTTATATATTTTCCCAAGTTGAGCTATCTTTTATTCCTAAGAAAAACTCTCTTCAAATCCAATGCAACCCCCCCCCCAAAGAAACTATAGTAGTTAGGCAGAAAAAAAGGTCCAATACGTACATAATTTGAGTCCTCAAAGAAGATCAAAACAATGCAACAAAAATATTCAAAACCATTGTTTAAGAAAATACTCCTGAAATAAAAGAAGATTTGAATGTACATTTGAATAGTAACACCATGTACCCGATAAAAACGATCCAGGATAATAAATCTCAAGACATAGCCTGGTAAAATCACTGAACTTTTAAGATGAAGAAATAATTCTTTGGCCATCCAGGTAAAATGCAAAGGTAAAGAAAACTGGGTTGGTATTATCTTTTTCAACAGCACCATTAAATGGCAGTAGACATTGAAGTAAGACTGCAAGATATTTCTAAAGGAATGTTTGAGCCAATGATTTTGTATCCAGGCAAGCGGTCTTCAGATATAAAGATTACAGACAAAGAGTTTTAAACATTCAGTAACCAAGTTGATATCATTTCCATGAGGCTTTCCTGAGGAATAACCTAGAGGATGAGCTTTAGCCAACTAGTGATGATTAGGAAAACTGTGGCAAAAAGACTGTTGATAAACACGCTTAACTGTATGTCTAAGATTAAAACAACGGTTTGAAGAAGCATGCCAGAATAAGATTTAAATGTTATATTTTCTGGAATTATATGTAATACAAATAACAAAAAAAAAAATGAGAGAGAAAGGAGGAGAGAAGATGGGAAGTAGAATAAGCTTACATATGATCTCATGTATATGAGCTGTACATCAAAGGATACAAAATCATGCTGATAAAACAAATAAGGTAGAATCATAGAGTTCTATAGTAGAACATCTGGTAGATACTAATATATTAAAGGAATTAATTGCAGGCATTCACCAATGTGGTTTCTGAAAAATAGAAATTTGAAGCAGTGATTTTTAAGTAAAAAAAAAAAATCACAGGTAGAAATCTGGAAGACCATGTGCTAATATGACTTTTCCACTAATTATGTGATTTTAAGTAAGTAACCTATTTGTTAGCTTTCAAGAAGTGATTCATTAGGCAAACAAAGGGGTAGATTTTTTTGCTCTCCTAATCTGGAAAGGAAAGCAAAACAAGAAAGCAAATGTTTTCAACCAGCCAGCCCTGTGTTAAAATCTCATCTATTCCACTTAGTATCTATGACCTGGGAAGGTAGCTTAAATTTTCTGAGCCTTATTCTTCATATGTACAATGGAAAGAAGGGTTAGTTGCCGACCTAGGATCTATTCTCCATTCTTCTTTACTAACAGAACCAGGATGTTGTACAGGCAATGTGTTCAGCTAAAATATTTGCTTCTCCAGGATCCTCTGTCACAAGAGGTGCCCTTTTCACACAGTTCTGGTCAATCACTATTACATGATAATCTTCTCTTCATTACCTTATTTTCATACCAAAAAAAGACAAACCATTTTAAAGCAACATCTATTGTCTTCTTTCTTGCTCTCTGGGCTTTGCTGGAGCTTTACTGTTTTGGGATGTGTTTACTAACATTTCTAAGTTGTTTTCCAAAACTGCTGTAGCAGCCAAGACAGAATGGGCTATGCTTGAGTACTATGCATCTCCAAAGTTATGGCTGCTCAAACTGAAAGGTGGCTTTTCACTCCCTCAGGATTTCTGTTGTTGTTAGTACTATCGAGTAGATTCTGACTCCTAGCGACTCTGTGGACAGCAAAGCAGAAACCTGCCCAGTCTTTTCACACCATCCTCTCACTTTCCGACGCTATATCAAACAATGCTCCGCTGCTAATCATAGGGTTTTCATGGCCAAATTTTTGCAAGTGGGTGGCCAGGTCTTCCTTCCCTAGTCTGTCTTAGTCTGGAAGCTCTGCTGAAACCTGTTCGCCACGGGTGACCCTGCTGCTATTTGAAATACTGGTGGCATAGCTTTCAGCATCACAGCCACATGCAGCCGCCACAATATGTCGACTGACAGACAGGTGATATAATTCCCTGACTGGAAACAAACCCAGACCTCGGTGGTGAGTACTGAATCTTAACCACTAGACCACCAGGGCTGGCTCCCTCAGGATTAGCCAAATCCAAATAAATCTCCAAAGAACGGTCCTCTATCTTTCTAACCCATTTCCCAAAGAATCTCTCACCTCCCCCGTCATTAGCATTAAATTTTCCTAATAGGCATTGAGATTGCAAATTCCTTTAGAACAACAACTATTAATCATGCTGCCATGATCTATGCCCTGGGAGGTTGACCTTAATGGATTTTATCTATTGGGCTCCTTTGAGTTCTGGCTTCTGGTTGGGTTTAGGCAAAGTCAGACACCAACAGGAGATCAGAGTATATATTCTCTTGGCTTCCTGTCTCTTGGGCCAGGATTTTGCAGTGGCTGCTTCCTTTACCCAAGGACTTCAGTTCCTGTTGGGTGGCTCTCACCTGTAGCCATTAGTTCTTTTGGGGTTCCAATGGCTGACTCCCCTTGTCTCTTCACACTGAGCTGCTATTTTGCTCCACTGTTACTAGCACTGGAATCCTTCACCATCCCTTATCAGTTCCCCTTAACTCTGCCTTCCACTAAATCTCAATTACTCCTTTCTGAGTGTGGCATTTACTTCATGCCACAAAACTGACTGATATAGCTCCCTACATGGTACAGTGCTTAGTCCATAATCAGTGCTTAATAAATTCTTCTTGCTATTATTTTTATATGGATAACATGGTTAATATGTCTAAATTCAATTTTGTCCAATTTCAAGCCAGGGGCATTTTCATCTCATGGTATTACCAGCACTAGAGAACTTCTAGTCATTGTCTGCCTTGATAAAATTTCAGTTTAAAGAGTAGAATTGTGATGATTAGAGGGGCCAACATATATGGATGTATTTCCAAAAGTTCAAAGCTTGGAACTGAAAAATAGTAAAAAACATTTCATTCATATCAAATCTAATTAAGTGTCAACATTTTTTCATTGCAGAAGAATTTGTCAAAACTACTTTTGCTGAGAATATTTGTCCAGTTGGCTGAGTTCTGGGCTTCTTTGCATTCTCATTTCATTAGTTTTAGGGACATAGTCACTGTCACTTGGCTTTGAGTTTCTAAGACCCATGTCTATATGCTTCTCCATTTAATCATCATGAAACAGCACCCTGTCCCTCCTGTTAGTTATTTTTCCATGTGCCTAATCTTTCCTAAAAGTTTGTGATCTCCTTGAAAGCAGGGACCTGATATTTTACATTTTATATCATCAACAGTTCTTAGCACAGTATTTGACCCATGGCAGTAGAGTAATAGATAATTATTGAAATAATAAATAAGTGCAGAATGTCATATTTATGGGATAAGATTGTGTGTGTGTCTATGAAATGTTTAGGTGATAATAAAACATTAAGCAATTCACCAATAGGCACATGAAAAGATGCTCATCATCGCTGATCATCAGGGAAATGCAAATCAAAACTACACTAAGATATCACCTTACACCCATTAGAATGACAAAAATAATTAAAACTAATAGTAACAAATGTTGGAGAGGTTGTGGAGAAAAAGGAACGCTCATACACTGCTGGTGGGAATGCAAACTGGTGCAGCCACTATGGAAAACAGTATGGAGATTTCTCAAAAAATTAAAAATAGAACTGCCATACAATCCAGCTATCCCACTACTGGGTATCTATCCAAAGAGCTTGAAGTCAGCAATTCCAAAAGTCCCATGCACCCCAACGTTCATTGCAGCATTATTTATAATAGCCAAGACGTGGAAGCAACCTAAGTGCCCATCAACAGACGACTGGATAAAGAAGATGTGCTCTACATATACAGTGGAATATTACTCAGCTGTAAAAAAGAACAAAATTGTCCCATTTGCAACAACATGGATGGACCTTGAGGGACTTATGTTAAGTGAAATAAGAGGACAATCTCTGTATGACTCCACTCATATGAGGAATTTAAAAATGTAGACAAAGAGAACAGATTAGTGGCTACCAGGGGAAAGGTGGGGTGGGGGGTGGGCACAAGGGTGAAGGGGTGCACCTACAACACAACTGATGAACAATAATGTACAACTGAAATTTCACAAGATTGTAACCTATCATTAATTCAATAAAAATTTTAAAAAAAAGATTAAGCAATTCAATGACAAAGTACTAAACAGTGTGGTATAGAGTTCACAGAGAGAACTTCATGGGAACCGGAATAGTCATATAGTCATTAAACTATGCAAGGAAATAAAAAGTCAACCTTGAGCTGCACCTTGAAGTTTGCAGGGGGTCTGGCTGAGAGAAGAGGTTCAGGCAGGGAATGGTATGCAATTGGCTGAAGATGACGGTTCCAGGTGAGTTACATGTCATGAAAAAAGTGTGGAGATAAATAACAATGAATAAAAGGTTGAATACTTGAGAGGCTGTTGGATTGAAGAGAACAGAGAGAGTTGAGCAAGTGAAGGTTGTTAGGGTTTAGAGAGTTCAAAGAGCCTGGGAAATCTGGGCTTGATCCTGTGAGTGACTGGCAACCACTAAGCGTGGGTGAACAGGGGAGGGTTAGGGTGTGGTTGTCTTGCTTCTTGACAGGAGGGTTGTAGGGCTGGGAGGCCAGAGAGAACATAATGAACTTTTTTTCCCTTCTTCTTCTCCCCAAAGCCCCCCCAGTTACATAGCTGTATATTCTAGCTGTAGGTCCTTCTGGTTGTGCTATGTGGGACACTGCCTCAGCATGGCTTGATGAGCAGTGCCATGTCCGCGCCCAGGATCCAAACCGGCGAGACCCTGGGATACAGAAGTAGAGCGTGGGAATTTAACCACTCAGCCCGCAGGCCCCAGAACTTTAAATAATAGAGGCTGCATGGTCTCTTTCAAATGAGTCCAAATGGATAGGAAAGAAGTAAGGTCTCTTCATGTCTTCCCTCTCATTATGGATCCGGGGCACAAACCAGGCTGAGGACCAGGTTCGCAGTCTAGAAACTATGTGGGTAAATAAAGACAGTTGGAACCAGCCTGTCGTCTCTACTTCTTTGGAAACCCCGTCTTATTCTAAATGTCCACAATCCACAACTCTCTGTAGACAGAGACTTCCGCAGAGAATGATCTTATAACAAAAATGAAAACCTTTATTATTTTGAGAAGGGCACAGGGAGATTCTCTTTTGCCCAAATAATATCTCTTTATTATTTTAATCTGGTGAATGAATGTGGTAAGATAGTTGCAGAGAGTAAAGTGGCAGTGCTAAAATCGTGACATTTTTTCCTTCCATAAATCCCATCTTATGAGTAATGTGAGCCTGACTAAATGGCAAACACATTCTCTTGCCAGAGAAGACCAAGAGCGTCCCACATGTTCAACAGGAGCACAAGTTGTAGAGCGAGATATGCCATAGTGAGCGTGGGTGATGTTATGAAAATAGCAAGTAACAGTTATCCAAGTGGGCTGGCCACCCCAGCAAGATGTGACTGCCCTTCTTTCTGTCATGCCTCCTCCCAGACTTTCCCTCGTGTTTCCACTGTACTTGCCAAGCCGATCTCTGAAAGCAGGCCCAAGATGTTCTCTTACGGAACTGTTCTCAGAACAAACAGCATAGCCCCCCTACATGCTACAGTGCTGCGTGTGTCTGACTGACTGATGGGAGTCCATCAGCAACCCATGCTCCTGTATTTTCCCAGCAGAGAGGACAGACAAAGTCACTACTTCCTAAAGGAAGGGAATCAAGGTAACCATTCTGCCAAGCCAAACTCTGAGCAAGGCTAAGTCCAAGACAGGAGCCCCGAGGGCCGTGCGAGACTCATCTCCATGAATCTCAGATCACAGAAGGCCTCTCATTCCAATGCACGGTGATATCTGGTGACAGAAGTTTCTCGGCCTTCAGGCAATTTAGGGAACAATCAGCCAGACAATATGGGAATGCTCACGATGAGACGTGTGCTGCCGAGATAACGCCCAGCTGTGATTTTATTTCTCTCTGTTTGGATAACACAATTCGTTCTGCCTGCATTCCCGGAAATAGACCGCCAAAGAAACGGGCAGTTTGAGAGAACGCACACTGGAAAATCAACATGCCCGACTCACCCTGAGATCACTGCAGCCACAGGAACGTGCTTCCCAATAGCCGCATAAAACAGCAGTAAGTCGAGGAGAGAAGATTTCGTCTTGCCAGATTGTGGCTTCATCTCACAGGAACACACAGGACTGTGAGGCTGGGGGCGGGCATGAGCCTTTCACTGCGTAATCACAGATTTCTTGGAAATAACAAATGTCAAGCGCAACACACTCCCCACTGCAGCTACCAATCTTTCGATAACTTCCAATTTTTCCTCCCCCTCCCATTCATTTTCCACTAGCGCAAAATAAAAAGAAGCCAGCTTGGTTTCATTTTTAAATCTTAATGTTAGTCAATATATATGCCCCTCGGGAAATGGGTTTGGCTCATAAATGAAGAGCTTTGCTCATTTTCCTTCCTAATATGGATGTCATTACTTAAAATGAAGGGCATTGTTATTGTCATATTTCTGATAAAACTGTTAGTGATTATAACATAGTTGATTTCTGCAAGAGTTTTCTTCTTTTTTATTTTTATTTATTTTATTGAAGTATAATTGACATACAATATGGTATTACTTTCAGGGGTACCACATAGTGCTTCGATATTTTTATACAGTACATTATAAAATGATCACCATGATATGTATAGTTACCATCTGTCACCATACAGAGTTATTGAAATATTACTGACTATATTCCCTATGCTGCATATTACATCCCTGTGACTTATTTATTTTATGACTGGAAGTTTGTACTTATTGATTCCCTCCATCTATTTTGCCCCTTTCTCTACCCTCCTCTCCTCTGGTCATCACTAGTTTGTTCTCTGTATCTGTTTTGTTCGTTCATTTGTTTTGTTTTTTAGATTCTACATAGAGTTTTCTTCTTTTTTAACATCTTATTTCTGGCATGCCAAAGTTTTTAGTAGAGTGGATTCTGTGTAGAATTTAGGTAGAGATAGGGATGAAAAATCCAGGGTTTGCAATGATAATTCACCTCATGAATTTCATCTACTTCTAAAGCATATCCAATAGCAAAAATGTAGGCGATTTCTAGACAAAAATCTGGCTACTTATATTTTATCTTTAATATGAGCAAAATGATGGCGCTTAGGACAGCTTAGGACACCCTTCCATCATTCCTTTCTTTCTTTCCATGAACCTCTCCAACTCCCTCCCCATCATTATTCATGTTTCAAACATGTTTTTCTAGATAAGACATAACTTTTAAGTGCTCCACATATGGCAATAATGTCATGCTTTTCCACCATGGAAAGCCTTTTCCCCTGGTTTTTCCTATGGAAAAAATACGGAAGGGAAAAAATAAAATGTGAACAATAAGCAGAAATATTTACAATCTCTATATGCTGCCACTCAAATATTTTCTCACATGTCCCTAGCTAACTCTGTATTTCAAGATATCTGCCAGAAAGTTGCAAATTTCCCACATAAACAGAAAGCTAGAAAAGAAGGTTAGAATTTCACTGAGCGGAATTTTTAAAGCAGGTTTATTGAGGTAGAATTGATATACGAAGAACTGCACTTACTAAAGGTGTACAATTTGATGAGTCTGGACATACGCAAGCACCTCTGATATCATCACTACAATCAAGGGAATAGACATATCCATCACAAGTTCCCTTGCGTCTTTCTTTTTTTTGTGGTGATAAGAACACAACTTAAGATCTACTCTCTTAAATTTTTAAGTATATAATACAGTATTGTTGACCGTACGCACTATGCTGTACAGCACATCTCTAGAACTAATTCAATTTGCATAAACGAAACTTTATACCAATTGAACAAGTCTCCATCTCCCCCTCCCCTGGCTCCTCAGAACCACCATTCTATTATCTGCTTCTAGGAGTTTAACTATTTCAGGTACCGCATATAAGTGGAATCATGCAGTATTCCTCCTTCTGTGACTGGGTTATTTCACTTAGCATAATGTCCTCCAGGTTCATCCTCGTTGTCACAAAAGGCGAGATTTCCTTCTTTTTTAAGGATGAATAATATTCCATTGTATGTATATACCTCATTTTCTTTTTCTATTCATTTGTCAATGGACATTTGAGTTGTTTCCATATCTTGGCTATTGTGAATAATGCTGCAGAATCTGAAAATCTAGAATTTACATTTATGAATTGAGACAATCTACTTACAAAGGAGCTGGTTAAGGGGTTCATTGAAAGTAAAAGAACAATCTGTAAAGGGAACTGTAGTGTGATGTGCTTCTTACTTTTTTGAAGTATGATTAGATATGACTCCCGAAGGCAGACGGTAAACATGTGACAGGTACAGGACCATTTCTTCTCTTATAGCATCACTGAGCCCTTACTGGGCAGTTACAGATCACAGCTGCCTCATTTGCACCCTTGTCACTTAGATGGTGGGGACAGACAGTGAGCCAGCAGGAGGAAAGATTCTATTGAAGGGATCACGGACAAGCTTCAGTTTGTTTGACTCTAACCTAGGTTCTTTCTTCTCTGTAACACCTAGAAAATTTAATAGTGATATTTTTAAGTGATTAAATCCATTTTTTAAAGTAACACTGATGTGCATTTGGTCATTGAAGATAGCAGTCTCCCTCAACTTAAAAAAAAATTATCCTGCTTCTCTTGTTATTTAATTTCTTTCATGCTTGAGTTGGTGCTTTCAGTCTCTGTCCACTGCTCCAGTGAGGGGGCACAGGGGCTGAAGACACTGGTTTGTAATCCAAGACTTCATGCTCCAGCGGCTGGGGTTACCAAAGAAGGGTATAGGGATCAAAGAAACTCACTCATGCCTATTAGATGGTAATGAACAGCTGATTCCCAGAGCCACAGCTGGGCCACCTCACGCTGGAGTAATTCATTGAAAGAAAGAGCTGGTGTGTCAGCCAGGAGAAGGGGAATTGTAAAGATAAAAGGAATTCTCACGGCCAAGCAGAACAGCAGAGCGAGCACCTACTCAGAACTGGGGGAAGCTCAAAAGACAGATAGAAGACAGAGGGGCTATAGCTCCACATTGAACAACTGGGTCATTCCCCACTGCGTGCTGAAGAAATAATGCTGGAGTAAAAGATTCCCAACAACAGGGCTGAAAGGGACATTAAGAGAATTCCAGTCATTTATTCTGCTCTAGCATTTATTCTCTCTTTTCTTTAAAACCATCTTGAAGATATGATAATCCTTCCTCTGCCTTTTTTCTGCCTTTCTTGGTTGTTGATTTAAAATTCCTTAATAAGAAAGAGGAAAACCTAGTGAAAAGGAATTTTGCCAGATTGCTTTGGAATATTTCTACCACTCATGTTTAAGCCACTTATATTACCAGCATCCCTAATTTTGTGAGTATCTTCTTGTGGAATGTAGACTAGACAGCAACCAGAGTGAAAATAACATTAGCTTTGAAAACCAACAGGGCTCGCGTCCATGAGATTCACACGGCTACTATAAAGATCAGAGAAAGGGCTCTTAAAGGCCTCCTGTGCTGGGATTCACTGGCCTCAGCGCCTAGCACAGAGGCGGCCAATCTAGGGGCACCCAGACTCTGTGTGGGAGAGGCTCACGTGTTTGTCTTGGAGCACTGGCCTGAAGGGCAGATATCTGACTTGACACACATTTGAGGGCCTGCTGGGGTGCTCTCTGGGATGGAGATTGGCGGCTGCCATCATTGTGCTCTCCCTCAGCCATGTCCAGCCTTTGGGTGACTCTTTTTCTTTTTAAACTCTAGGCTTTTTTTTCCCCCAGTGGGCACCATCTCTAGGCTCTCCTTCTGTCTTGCTCTGGCTGGCAGATGCCATCTTTTTTAAGAAGAGAACTCTAGGCTTTTTTCCCTTAGATTTTCTTTTTTCTTTCCCTGCGGGCGCCATCTCTATACTCTCCCTCTCCCTCCTTCCAGCTCGTAGGCACCATCTTTGTGCTCTCCTTCTGCCATGCTCCAGAGTGCCAATAACTCCTGGAGAGGAGCTTTTACATGGGTCTGGTGCCCTGGTTTCTGCAGCTGCCACCAGAGGACACCTCTACATCACCTGACTCTGGTGGCCACTGGGATTTACACTCATGGGTCCTACAATGGGACTGCAACCAATGGAGAAAGAGTTCTTCAATGGCTACCACCTCCAGGGCACAGTGAGAGGCAACAGACCCAGGAGTTGAGAAATATAACTTATGAGCATCCAAAAATATAAGGCAAATATTAACAAACCTAAAGGGAGAAATAGACAGCAATACAATAACAATAGGGGATTTTAATATCCCACTTTCATCAATGGATAGATCACCCAGACAGAAAATCAATAAGGAAACATCAGCCTTAAATGACACTTAGACCAGATGGACTTAACAGATATACACAGAACATTCCATAAAAAAGCAACACAATGCAAATTTTTCTCAAGTGCACATGGAACATTCTCCAGGATAGATCATATGTTAGATCACAAAACAAGTCTGAATAAATACTACCCAAAGCAATCTACAGATTCAGTGCAATCCCTATCAAAATTCCAAAAGCATTTTTCACACAAATAGAACAAACAATCCTAAATTTGTATGGAACCACAAAAGACACCGAATAGCCAAAGCAATTTTGAGAAAGAAGAACAAAGTTGGAGGCATCACATTTCCTGATTTCAAACTACATTACAAAGCTACATAAATCAAAACAGCATGGTATTGGCAGAAAAACAGAGACATACATCAATGGAACAGAATAGAAAGCCCAGAAATAAACCCACACATATATGGCCAATTAATTTATGGCACAGGAGCCAAGAATATACAATGGAAAAAGGACAATCTCTTCAATAGATAGTATTGGAAACCTGGAGAATCATATGCAAAAGAATGAAACCGGACCACTATCTTACATCATACACAAAACTTAACTCATAATAGATTAAAGACTTTATTGTAAGTCCTGAAACCATAAAACTCCTGGAAGAAAAACATAGGCAGTAAGCTCCTTGACATAGGTCTTGGCGATGTTTGAATTTGACACCAAAAGCAAAGGCAACAAAAGTAAAAGCAAACAAGTGGGACTACATGAAGCTAAAAAGCTTCTGCACAGCAAAGGAAACCATCAACAAATTGAAAAGGCAACTGACTGAATGGGAGGAAATATTTGCAAATCATATATCTGACAAGGGGCTAATATTGAAAGTATGTAAAGAACTCACACAACTGAATAGCAAATAAACAATTTGATTGAAAAATGGGCAGGTGATCTAAATAAACATTTCCCAAAGAAAACATACAAATGGCCAATAGGTACATGAAAAGATGCTTCACGTCACTGATCAGGGAAATGCAAATCAAAACCACAATGAGATATCACCTCACACCCATTAGAAGGGTGATCATCAAAACGACAAGAAATAACAAGTGTTGGCATGGATGTGGAGAAAAGGGAACTCTTGTGCACTGTTGGTGGAAATGTAAATTGGTGCAACCACTATGGAAAACAGTATGGCGGCTCCTCAAAAAACTAAAAATAGAACCACTATATGATCCAGCAATTCCACTTCTAGGTATTTATCTGAAAAAAATGAAAACACTAATTCAAAAAGATAGATGCACCTCCATGTTCACTGAAGCATTATTTACAGTAGCTAAGTCATGGAAATAACCTAAGTTTCCAGTGATGGCTGAATAGATAAAGAAATTGTGCTATATATATATATGTCATTGGAACATGTGTTCATTTGTCCATTTTCCAACTCCAAGTGAAGAAAGTAAAGGCTTGTACTGTCCAAAAAAGCAGCTACTAGCCACACGTGGGTATTGAACACTTGAAATATGGCTAATTTATTTATTTTTTTTATGGAATCAAATTAATTTAATGTTAAAAAATTAGCTCTTTACAGTAGGCATCATCTTTGCCCGAGTGTAAATATTATAGGAAAATATTATAACTAAAAACACTAAATAACTGCTCAGGATAAATTACCTCTGTAGAATTTAATCTAAAAGTGAATACAAATCATGGTAAACAGAAATCATGGTGTACCAGGACAAGTAAAGATCTTTCTTGTCACATGAAACCCGATATCTCACCAAGACCCTCTACTCTTCACATTTTCGTGTCTCAAAAAAGTTTAGTAAAGTTCAGCTTAATATGACAAAGCATCACAGACCAGAGCAAGAAGCAGGATTGACATTAAAAGAGGCAAGTGAAACTGAGGGCTGCTCACAGGAACCACCTCCCCAGGGCCACACCTCTTGGTTTCTTCAGTGCAACCAACGTATTTCCATCCAGTCTCAGAACATCCTTCTTGGCTCCTTGTTCTCTCTGCATCCCTGGCAAGCCTGTCTGCCCTCAGAGCCTCAGCCACTCTCTCCTTTGCTTATTTCACATTCTGATTCTGTCTGCAGATATCTCCTTCAGTTACTGACCATCTGCACTCCGACTGTGGGAGACAGAGACTTGCTTCTGGGATCATCTCCGCCCAGTCTGAAGACTGTACAGCGTTGGGCTCGGGGCTGGTGTGTAGAGACCAAGCACCGAGATGGCCCAGGGATTCACCTGGACTACAAGGTGCAGTGATTTTTAAAGTATTTCTAATATCTAGAGTACTTAAAAGTTGTCTTTCAGTGCTGCCAGCCTGGAGACCCTGCAGTCTCCTGGATGCACAGAGTTGCTGGGGCTTCTGCAAGGTCTCCTTCGGTTGACTGAGCCTGACCTGATTGCCAAGATGATAAGTTATTTTTGTGACAGGCCTCTGGAATATGCAGCTGGTGAGTCTTATAGGAAGTGCAGACCTTTCATATCTCCGCTTCATCTTGGCTAAATGACCTTGTCTTTTCTCTGAAGTCTGTGGCATCATATTTCTTTTGAGCTTCCCCAGAATAGGCTGGCTTGGAAAACAGGTAGATGCAGGTTCCTCCATGGCTGCAGACTTGTCCTGGTGACCCATCATGTTCCAGATGTGCAGACAGCCTGTGGTTTGCTGGAAAATGCCGAAAGATAGCTAATTTAAATCGAGATCTGCTGTACGTGTAAATTATACAATGGATTTTGAAGACTTAGTATGGAAATAAAAGAATGTAAAAATATCCCAAATAATTTTAAATCAATTATCTGTTGAAATGTTAATATTTTAGATCTGTTGGGTTGAATAAATTGTATTATTAAAATTAATCTCACCTTTTTTTCTCCTTTTTGATGGACTACTAGAAAATTTAAAATTGCATACGAGGCTCATATTATATTTCTCTTGGACAGAGCTAGTAGACTATTAACCAGAGCCATTCTTCTAGGTAGCAGCTTTTCAATGAGAAGGGCAGTTCATGTGAGATCACATGACTTTAAGGGATTACTAGTTGGTAAATTCGATAGCCTCTTCCCCATCCTGGTACTAGTTCCTTTTTGTTTGCAACAGTAGAGATGAAGCAATTCATTCAAAAACGATGTGCTAAGTGCCTGCTATTTGCAAAGCACTGCACCAGGTACTATGAAGAGGACACCCTTATTCTATGGCTCAGGTGCTCATGGAACTTAAAATCTAGCAGAGATGGCAAATAATTGTATCAATAATTACAGCTGTGATAAGAATTACAAAGGAAATGCACAGGATTACGGCAATGGAGTACCTAGTCTATTCATGGTAGAGGCGTGGCTGGATAGAAGGGCCAAGTATTTTTTTCCAGGTAAAGTGATATTTAAGCAGCATGGTGTAGTATGTTAATATGATAGTTAATGTTAGAGATGTGTATCTTGGATTCCAATCCTGTTCCTGCCATTTTTAATCAGCATATTCTTAGGAAATTTACTTATAAAGTCTCAGATTTTTAGTTTTCTCATCTATAAAACAGGGATAATTATATCTACCTTATAGGCCTAATGTAAGGGGAAAATGAGATAAGATATGTTAAACACCTTGCATGGTGTCTGGTACATTGGGCACTCATCAAATTTAACTCTCATCTCTCATCTTTGCTTTCCATGCTTCTGGCTCTGTGCCCCCTTTCTTATTTTACACAACCTCCTTGCCAACTATGACATCAGTCAACTCTACGTCGAAGAATGCTAAATAACTTCTCCAAGTTCATTTCTATTTCAACTAATATCCCAAAAGTCTGACAGACATATCCACATAAGCATACCACATCATATATGTATTTCTTATAGCGCAGGACTGTTGGTGATTAATATTTCAGCTTTTGTACATCTGAAAAAGTCTTTATCTTGCCTTCATTTTTGAATGATATTCTTGGTGGTAGTAGAATGCTAGGTTTACAGTTTTTCTTCCTCACTGCTGTGTTCTCACTTGTATGGTTCCCAACATGATATCTGCTGTCATCCCTAAATTTATTACTCTTTATGAAACCTGTCTTTATTCTCTGTCTGCTTTCAAGATTTTCTCTTTATCACTGGTGTTGAGTAATTTGATCATGATGTATATTGGTGTAGTATTCTGTATGTTTCTTTTGCTTCAATTTTGTTGAGTTTCTTAGGTTTATAGTTTTCACCAAATTTGGAAAACTTTTGGTCATTATTTCAATAAAAGTAAATAGCTTGTGCAGAATTTCTTGTTTGATAACAGGGACATTTCAGATCAAATGGTGGTGGTGGTGGGAAGATGAAGATGTATTTTTTTACCTTTTAATTTGTATGATTTCCTATTTTCTTCAATAAAAAGGTATCACTTACGCAATTTAAACATAAGAAAGAAAAACAAAAGAAAGACAGAAAACAAAAGAAAATAAATACTCTGGAGTTTGTCAACTTAATAATTGAAAAGATATTCATTATAAGTGCATAATGTCTTATTTTGTGATATTCTCCTCAAGAAAAAAATGTCACATTTTTGTAGTTCAAGGAGTAAGTGTTCTTGGGTAATTATTTTGTTTGATTTGGTAAGCCTTTTGATTATGTAATTGTCTAAATTTAATACTGTATATTGGGTGTGAGAAATTTATGGCCTACAAGATGGAAGTCATAACTGAGTGCATTTTAGCCTAATTCAAGGGTGTGCTTTATCCTCACTCTTAATTTTCTGTTTTCTCTTGCCACAATTTTCTTTAAACTTATCATTTATTTTCCAATCTTACATATTCTTTTAAGCTTCCTCAAATCTTTTTTTGGAACAACATGGAGTGTAAGTATACAAATTAATAAACAAAACATGATTAAGCGGTTATTTCCATAATAGTATTATACATAGATATACCTATCTATACTGGAAGACTATACCTGTCAAGGTGCCTAGAATATTCATGACAAATGGTCAAGTTACACTCTTACAAATGGAACAATTCTTACTCTTTAACTCCTCATTTCTTGAATTACAACAAATCACTTCTCTTCATATTTTGGAAACAAAACACAAAGCAGGTGGCCATTATTTTCAGTCTCACACTCTTTTACCTGAATTTCATTTCAGTGTCTCTCTTAGAGACCTGAGATTTGCCTTAATCCTTGAATGATAAGAGGGAAACATGCTAGCTTCAGCAGGAATGTTCTCACAAGTCTCTCTAAGGGCTACTACCCTTGTATATGTCCCATAGTTTCAATTATCTCCTCCCGATTAACAATCCGATCCATACTTAGTAGTGTAAAACAAGAACAATAATTAATTTTAATTATGATGTTTTTACAGTTCTAAAGAAAGAGTTCTAAAGAGCTCAGCTTGGCGGATTTTATTTGGAGCCTCTCATGATGTTACACTTGGACAATGGCTGGAGCTGGAACCATCTCAAAGCCTTCCTTATTCACATGTCTGGTGGTTGACGTTAGTTGATGGTTGGGACCTCAGCAGGGGCTAACAGAAACACCTACATATGGCCTCTCTATATGGATTGAGCTTCCAACACCATAGCAGTTTTGTTCCAAAGACAAGTATCCTGAGAGACCCGTCTGGAAGCTGTACTGCCTTTTCTAATTTAGCCTCAGAAGTTACACAGCATCACATCAGCTGCATTCTCTTTATTAGAGGTTGTTAACTAAAGCCAGTCCATATACAAAAGGGAGTGAGGTGGGAAATTAGACTTAATGGCTTGATAGGAAGACTGTCTATGAATTTTCAGATATGTTTTAAAACCACACCCTCTTCTTGTCTCTGTGATATTGAGACTTATTAGTACCAGTTTAAGATGTCTACCTTTCCCTTGCCAGGCCTCCTACATTCCTTACTAGCCTTGCTATATGCAATGGGATACCTTCTTCAGAGCCTACGTCCTTCATAACTACATCACCACACAGCATACAACATAATCACCTGCAACTCCATATCGGTTGTCATTGTGCTTTGTCCTAAGACAACATGGCTGGATTTTGTCTCAACTTTTTTGTGCTTTGCGGGACAACAGGCTATGCCCAGATTAATAAGAGCCCTCACTCTGTGCTGCTAATGGTAGGGCTTTGATAGGGTTAAAAGTTTCTCTAGATATGGTCGCTTCTGGAATCAGTTCAAGTTTCTGGAAGTTTGTCATTATTCCATTGTTTTTAGTCCTCGAGGTGCTACGCTTGACTGATGTGCAAAGGCAAGAAGACTCACTGAAGACCATGGAGTGCTATGCTGAGTGAACTAAGTTGACTTCAAATTCTATTCAAGTGTCAATCTGTCCAGTTGAGTAGGGTCTGGTCAAAACACTAACTTATTCATGGCATGATTCCAAGGATCAAAAGGTTTTGAGTATCACTGTAGGCATGTGAGATCATTGGAGAGTCAATGGATTGACTTTTATAACTATTGCCCCTTTATGACTATGCTTCTGAGAAATTTCTGTCTGGAACTCTTTGCTCTTTGAAATTTGAAACTTTGAAAACATTCCATAATACAAACTTTCCATCAGTAAAGACAAAACCCCAAATATTACTACAGTTAGAGAAGTAATGAGAATTTAGGAAATGATAATACTTGCAGTATTTTTATTAAATGGATATTTATGATAAAACGTAGTGAATATTTTGTGGTCTGTTAGTGTGCATGTGTATGTAAATAAGTTGAATGAAATAAAGCACACTTGGTAAATCAGTACTACTCTATGGTCTGTATGTATAAAGAAGTCATTTTCAAATACACGTAACTTGATTGTTCAACTGATACAAGGTGATTATCCTATTTGTTAACCTAATTTAATGCATTATTTGAAACAAGAGTTATTTTTAACCATTAAACTACAAGTTTTAAATGAGGTTCACATCCTACAGTATGAGATTTAATTTGCTTTAGTTAACATTGATTAAGAAAATTAAAGAAGACACAGATAAATGGAAAGACATCTTGTGTTCATGGATTGGAAGATTTAATATTGTTAAAATGTCCATACTACCCAAAGTGATCTATAGATTCAATGCAATCCCTATCAAAACACCAATGGCATTCTTTACAGAAATAGAAAAAATGATCCTTAAATTCATATGGAATCACAAAGACGTCAATGAGCCAAAACAATCTTGGGCAAGAATAACAAAGCTGGAGATATCACACTTCCTGATTTCAAAATATACTGCAAATCTATATGGTACTCGCATAAAGACAAACACATAGACCCATGGACAGAATAAAGACCCCAGAAATAAATCCATGCATCTATGGTCAACTGATCTTTGACAAGACTGACATGAACACAAAATGGGGAAAGGATAGTCTCTTGAACAAATTGCATTGGGAAAACCGAATATCCATATGCAGAGGAATGAAATTGGACCCTTAACTACAAAACTCAACTTAAAATGGATTAAAGACTTAAACATAAGACCTGAAACTGTAATATTATTAGAAGATGAAATAGGGAAAAACTTCTTGACACTGGTCTGGGCAATAAAGTTTTGTATGTGACACCAAAAGCACAGGCAACACAAGAAAAAATAAAGCGCATCAAACTAAAAAGCTTCTGGGGGCTGCCCTGGTGGCGTAGTGGTTAAATTCGGGTGTTCTGCTTCAATGGCCCAGGGTTCACAGGTTTGGATCCTGGGCGTGGACCTAGCAGCACTAGTCAAGCCACGCTGTGGCAGGATCCCACATAAAATAGAAGAAGATTTGCACAGATGTTGGCTCAGTGACAATCTTCTTCAAGCAAAAACAGGAAGACTGGCAACAGATGTTAGCTCAGGGCCAGTCTTCCTCACACACACATACGAAGCTTCTACACAGCCAAGGAAACAATTGACAGAGTTAAAAGCTAACCTACATAATGGGAGAAAACATTAGCAGACCATATATCAAATAAGGGGTTAATATCCAAAACATAAGTAACTCCAACAAGTCAATAGAAAAAAAAAAAAAAAAACCTGATTAAAAAATGGGTAAAGGACCAGAATAGATATTTCTCAACAGAAGACATACAAATCACCAACAGGTAAATGAAAAGGTGCTCAATTTCACTAATCATCAGGGAAAGGCAAATCAAAATCGCAGTGAGATATTACCTCATACTTATTGGAATGGCTATTACCAAAAAGACAATAGGTAAGTGTTGGCCAAGGTGTGGAGAAAAGGGAACCCCTGTACACTGTTGGTGGGAATGCAAAATTGGTACAGCCACTATGGAATAGTATGGAGATTCCTCAAAAAATTAAAAATAGAAGCACCTTATGATCCAGTAATCCCATTTCCGGGTATATATCCAAAGGAAATAAAATCAGTACCTCCAAGAAATATCTGCACTCCAATTTTCATTGCAGTACTATTCACAATAGCCAAGATATGGAAGAAACCTAAATGTCCATTGACAGAAGACTGGATAAAGGAAATGTCTATACAATATTCCATCGTTTGTATATCTCAAAAAGAAGAAAATCCTGCCATTTGCAACAACATGGATAAACCTGGAGGACATTATGCTAAGTATAATAAGCCAGACACAGAAGAACAAATACTGCATGATTTCATTTATATGTGGACTATAAATAGTCAAACTCATAGAATCAGAGTAGAATGGTGGTTGCCAGAGGCTGAGAGGAGGGAGAAATGAGGAGGTGATGGTCAAAGGGTACAAATTTTCAGTTATGCA
This sequence comes from Equus quagga, assembly GCF_021613505.1. Classification (NCBI taxonomy): domain Eukaryota; kingdom Metazoa; phylum Chordata; class Mammalia; order Perissodactyla; family Equidae; genus Equus; species Equus quagga. Next base: position 93,066,800 of record NC_060276.1, read on the forward strand.
AAATGAATAAGTTTTGGAGGTCTAATTTACAGTAATGTGATTAAAGTTCACAATACTGTATTGTGTACTTGTAATTTACTAAGTGTTCTTTTACCATACATACACACAAAAAGAAAATGGTAAATATGTGAGGTGATAGATATGTTAATAGCTTGATTGTGGTGATCACTTCACAACATATATGCATATGGAAACACCAATTTGTGTACTTTAAATATATACAATTTTTATTTGTCAATTATATCTCAATAAAACTTGAAAAAAATAATATGTTCATTTGAAAAACTACTCAAATTCATTTGCCTTGCACAGCTATATGTAATATCCAACAGAGGAGGAATTTCCCACTGTGTTAAACTTTGAAATGTATTTAAAGAGGATAAAAAATACCAGCACTTTATAGTCACTTGCTGGTGAAAACTGCCTTTGAAATAATTTATGAAGTGGGAAAAATGAGATTTTAATAATATGGAATATAAACCAGTTTCTGGGAAGATCTAGTATTTGTACAACGTTAGGGGATATTTACTGTGTAAATATGTTTAATAGTATACTTTGTGTTATGTTGGCATTTTTATTAAAGACCCTAGAGCATTTTAAATAGGCTTATTAAAATTTTCAGTTCCCTGCTCTGATTAGGGAAATGCTCACATCTTATACCTGGTATTTCCCTCATAATTCTAGAATAGTTACAATAGGGAATTAGAGAGCAAGTGAATCAGAGTGTTGATTGAAAAATATAATTATTCATTAGGATGAGTATAGACTAGGAATTTTTAATAAATCCAAAAATACATATATAAAACATATATTATCCCCATCTGTTTTGTTCTTTGACCAAAAGATAAATCAAGTCTCCAGGAATGGAAAGCCTTTGGATAGTGCTGTCCCTCTTAGAGTTAACAGTCTAATGTCCTTCCAGCAATGAAAACAATCAGAGGGCCCCCACTTCCACCCCAAACACTCACACCCAAAAGAACATATTAAGACACACAATGTCAGAAACTCCAGTGCTCTTCCTGGTTGCAGTTTTGCTGTCATGAATTGACACCATTAGCACAATTTCTTTATCAATCAGTTTTCCCTGAACTAACAGGTTAGTCTCTTTATGGCTTCTCATATAAACTACAGTTAACTTAATGTTTCCTAGGCATCCATCTGTCTGAGGGGTGATTGTCACTGGTCATGGAAGACCTAAGTAATATTCATTAGTTTTCTAAATTGGATTATCACACTAGGTGGCAGCCTTACTAACCTGGTATTTTCTTTAGAAAGTATTTTCCAAATCTTGGGCTATGAAGCGTCAGCCATATGAAGCCAATTTATAGTTATTCCTTATCCCACCCATGCATGACTTTAGGCTCTTAAGCTTACTTCTCAATGGTACAAGGAAAATAGAGCATAGGCAAAGTCTAGGGAAATATTGCCTTTTCTGGCTAGGAAACGATGGAAGGAGGAGGGAAAAGAGAGAAAGAGGGAAAGAAGGAAGCAGTCACCAATTTCCCGGCTTGTGGCTGCAGGTTATAGGAAGGAGGTACTTTTGATAAATAAGGTTAACATTAAAGGCAGAGAAGGAGGCTCGTGATCTCCAGTGAGAGAGCTAGGAAAAGGTCACCTCTTGGGCTGCCCCTCTCCCACCAACCTTGAACAAGACTCTAGGAACTTGGCCTATATATGGGATGTGACAGGGAAGCCCTGAAGTTTTTCTTTCCTTAGCCAACTTCAATTCCCAGTGGCACAGGCATTTGGTTGTGATCTGGCTGGCCTGATAAGGGGCTCACTGTAGCTGTTGAATCAGCCGTTGTGATGGGTGAACAGTTGCAATCAGTAACCTGCTGCCAGTGGAGAGCAAGTTGAGGTCTAGTTGTTCAGACCAAGTTAAAAGAGATCAGCTCATTAAATGAACCAAACAGAGACTTCAGTCAACATTGTCAGCAAGGTTAACCACACCCATGTTTACAAGGAATGTTGTCCCAGAGACCAGAAGAATAGAGGGCATCACATCTGAGGACCCTGGCTCTTGTTCATGTCAGGGAGATCCTTAAAATCCTTCTCTCCCTGTACCCTGACAATCACCTTAGGGAGGGAAGCAAGAGGAAGGGAAGGCTATCGGAAAGATTAAATATTTTATTCAAAATCTGATAATATGCATTTCTGAATGATGCTCAATATTTTTGGATCACACTAAGTTTATATCAGATTGAATATTTAGTGATTTCCTTCTCCACTGACAAATTGGTGGGGAAGGGTGGTCTTTGAATGACAAAATTAATAAATTACATTTTATTTTGAATGGCTGTACCCTGCCAGAAGAGTAGAGAAAGTGTTCCCCTAAGCTTCCCTCTTTGGAAGAGTTCCTCCTATTTTCTTCCCTGATAGGTCAGTGAGAAAGAGAGAGAACACTATAGGAGCCCTGTGTTTCTGACATATTTTGTGAATCTGAGTCGATGTGCAAAAGTCTACTCATCTTGAGATAAAAGAAGAGAAGAGAAGGAGCTCTAAGTTTCATATTTAAATAAAAATTAGTTTTTAATCAGAGTATAGTCTACTGAGTGCAAGAAGCTGTGCTTGGAGCTGTAAACAGTAAGCGTTCAGTAAAAACCATCATCAGTGTGAATTCTGTCCTCTCCTTATGTTCCCTGTCCAGTCTCTCACACACTGAACGAGTTCTCCACCATTGCTGTGAGTGCTCTCTCCCCAGCCCTCACATCTATCAATCAGCTGCTTTCTGGTTTCACTTGTACCTTCCTGGCTTGGACAACATAAGTAGCTGTGTTAGTGGTGAAAGTCCAGATTTTGTGCGCTATGTTGACATCCTCCAGAAAGAGATCACAAGGGACACCTACTGTCAACAAAGTTAAGTTTAGTGTTGTAACATGGAAGACTAAACCATGAGGAACAGTGGGACACTCCAATAAAAAGGAGTCAGGGGATTATTCTAGGATTGGGGTTTATGCTAATTGATTTCAGTGAGGCTGCAAGACAGTGAATGTCTGTTCTGGAGTGCATGTGATCAGAAAGCAGGAATAGGGGCTGGCCCCGTGGCCAAGTGGTTAAGTTCGCACACTCTGCTTCTGTGGCCCAGGGTTTCACCAGTTCAGATCCTGGGCACAGGCATGGCACCGCTCATCAAGCCATGCTGAGGCGGCATCCCACATAGCACAACCAGAAGGACCTACAACTACAATATACAAGTATGTCCTGGGGGGCTTTGGGGAGAAAAAAAAAGAAAGCAGGAATAATTTGAGGATTGGGTCATTATAATTATTTTCTAGGTGGCAGGAGGAAAGGAGTGGGGCTAAATTTGCCATTGGGGAAGAAGTTGTAATTATATTAGCTGAAAGAGGGGGATGTTTGGCCATTTTTGTGGTTGCATGATTATGGAGTGGGTTTGTTCATGTCTGGTTCAATCAGAGTCGTGGAGAATCCTTACCTGATGATGACAGTCTGTGATTTTATCTTCAGCAGAGGAACACCATGGCCTAATTAGAAACAACTAGACCAACTACAAGCTGTCATCTCTCAGGGCTCTTATTTTCTTTCTCACACGGAAACTTTCATGCTCTGAACTACCAGGTCTGTCATGCCAATTACTAAGTTTTTGCTGTCAAGAGTAGATCTGAAGAAAATTATGACCATTTATTTTGAAAATCCATTATAAATTCATGTTTCCTAACCCCCAGTGTTCCTTCACTGCTCCTTGACAATAAAAAAATGCACTTCTTGTTGAATTTCTGTTATAATGACCATGGAAGCCATTTCAAACTCATCATGCACTCCTCAGGGTATCATTTACTCACAGCATCTCTTACTCTTGATAAATGAATACATTTACAAACTAGTTGAAAGACTGAAAATATATAATTAGAAGATTCTCTGTCTAATTACCTCTCCTCATTGTCTCTGTAAATTCTAGTTCTTCCTCTCTATACAAGAAGATAAGGATTCCCACATTCCTATCAGATCTATTGGAACTTCTAATTCCATTCCATCTAATTGCCTGTGTGACACTGTCCAATAAGTCATTTCCTTTCTGTCCACCATTTCATTTTGTTGTTTTATTTTCATATCCTTGTTATGGACTGAATGTTTTTGTCCCCTGAAATTCATATGTTAAAGCCTCATCTCCAATGTGACTGGAAATAGGGCCTTTGTGGAAGCAATTAATGTTAAATGAGGTCATAAAAGTGGGGCCCTAATCCCATGGGATACCTGTCCTTATAAGAGGGACAGGAGAAACCCGAGAGCTCTCTCTCCACCATATGAGGCGACAAGGCAGCCTTCTGTAAACTAGGAAGAGAGCTCTCACCAGAACTCAATCATGATGGTACTCTGATCTCCAACTTCCAGCCTGCAAAGCTGCAGAAAATAAATTTGTGCTGTTTAAGCCACCCAGTCTGTGGTATTGTGTCATGGCAGCCTGAACATACTAAATACATAAATATACTAAATACCAATTTCCATTTTTACACATATATTATCTTTCTCCCAACTGGAAATTAGCTAACTTATTCTTCCTTGTGCTCCCATTTCTTAAGACTCATTTACTCTCCTTGCCTTCATTTATTTTCTTTATTTTGAAAAATGAAAAAAAATCATAAAATTACAGAGAAAAACAGAACGCCTGTGTTTTTACCACCAGGAGTTAACATTCATGTTCTTTATGCTAAAGATTTATTTTTATCAAAAAATTTACTATGAGAAAAGAATAAACATATGGGACTTCATCAGACTAAAGAGCTTCTTCAAGGCAAAGGAAAACAGGATTGAAACAAAAAAACAACCCACTAACTGGGAAAATATATTTGCAAGTCATACATCTCACAAAGGCTTAATATCCATAATATATAAAGAACTCACACAACTCAACAACAAAAAAATCAAACAACCCAAGTGAAAAATGGGCAGGAGACAGGAATAGACATTTCTCCAAATAAGATATATGGATGGCCAATAGGCAAATGAAAAGATGTTCATCATCGCTGATCATCAGGGAAAAATGCAAATCAAAACTACACTAAGATATCACCTTACACCCATTAGAATGACAAAAATATCTAAAACTAATAGTAACAAATGTTGGAGAGGTTGTGGAGAAAAAGGAACCCTCATACACTGCTGGTGGGAATGCAAACTGGTGCAGCCACTATGGAAAACAGTATGGAGATTTCTCAAAAAATTAAAAATAGAACTGCCATACAATCCAGCTATCCCACTACTGGGTATCTATCCAAAGAGCTTGAAATCAGCAATTCCAAAAGTCCCATGCACCCCAATGTTCATTGCAGCATTATTTACAATAGCCAAGATGTGGAAGCAACCTAAGTGCCCATCAACAGATGATTGGATAAAGAAGATGTGGTATATATACACAATGGAATACTACTCAGCTGTAAAAAAGAACAAAATCGTCCCATTTGCAACAACATGGATGGACCTTGAGGGAATTATGTTAAGTGAAATAAGCCAGATAGAGAAGGACAATCTCTGTATGACTCCACTCATATGAGGAATTTAAACATGTAGACAAAGAGAACAGATTAGTGGCTACCAGGGGAAAGATGGGGTGGGGGG
>NC_060276.1:93072473-93133510 GCF_021613505.1 Equus quagga
GGTGGGGTAGGGGGTGGGCACAAAGGGTGAGGGGTGCACCTACAACATGACTGACAAACATTAATGTACAACTGAAATTTCACAAGATTGTAACCTATCATTAACTCAATAAAAATTAAATTAAAAAAAATTTACTATGAGAATTGACACTTTGTTATCTTATAGACTCTGCTAGGATTACCCTGGCTGAAGGTCAATATAATGCTATAAATATCTATATAATAATATAAAAGCAAACAAGTTCTTCTCTCGAATTTCATTTTTCTCTTGTAATTACATTGATCTCTATGTCACTATAGTCTGAAATTCTGTTTCTTGCCTCCAGACAAGTTTTCACAGTTTTGTTTACCTGCTCACCTGTTGATGGATGGTTTCATTATAATGTGTCTCAGTGTGTATCTCTGATTTTATCCTATTTGGAGTTTAGTGAGCTTCTTGGATGGGTAGAGTCATGGCTTTCATCAAATTTGGGAACTTAACAGCTATTATTTCTTCAAGTGTTCTTTGTGCTAGTTTCCTTCTCTCTTCTCCTTCTTGGACTTCCATAATATATATTGTGGTATTCTTGATGGTATCCCACAGGCCTCTTAGGCTCTTTTCATTTTTCTTAATTCTTTTTTTCTGTTCCTCAGACTAGATAATTTCAATTTCCCTATCTTCAAGTTTGCTAATTTTTTCTTCTGCTTGCTCAAATCTGCTACTGAAACCTTCCAAGGAATTTTTCCTTTTGAGTACTGTATTTTAAGCTCCAAAATTTGTTTGTTTCCTTTTTATATTTTTTCTTTTTTTATTGATATTCTGTTTGTTCATATACTGCTCTCCTGGTTCCCTTTAACTCGTGTTCATGCTTTCCTTTAGCTCTTTGGGCATATTAAAGGCAGTTTAAAGTCTTTGTCTAGTGTGTCCCATATCTGGGCTTCCTCAGGGACAGTTTTTGTCAATTTCTTTTTTTTCCTGCACGTATGCCATATGTTCCCATTTCTTTGTCTACTTTGTAATTGTTTTTTTTGAAACTGAGATATTTCAAACATTCTGATGTAGTCGCTCCGGAAATCAGATCACTTCCTTTCTCCAGGATTTGCTGCAATTGACTGCTGTGGGCTGGAGCTGTCCATTTGTTTAGGGACTTTTCCAAACTACCTTCTCAAAGACTGAATTCTTTGTTATGTGTGGTAACTGAGGTCTCTGTTTCATTATCTTACTGGTCAGCCAGTGACCTAACAGAGATATTCTTGAGTCCCTGGAGCCAACAAAAAAAAATATTCTCCTGATCTTTGTATAATGGCTCTGAGCTGGGGTATTCCTTTGACATTAGCCAGGCTGCCTACAAGTCTGTCTTACCCTGTACCTCCTGCTTGAGCAGAGTCCACAAATCAGCCACAAGTGCAAAATTTGGGGTCGTCTCAGGTATTTACTGAGCATATGTTTTGCTCTGGGCATGAGCCTAACACTCCAGCTTCCTCAGTATATACAGTAGCCCTGGACAGCCCTTATTCCCCAAAATATCTTCTTCCTGAGTCCTCCTTCCAAGACTTTATGGTCTGTCTGCTGTGTGTCCTGACTGTTATCCCTTGCTCTAGGTTGCTACTGGTAGTGTGTATCTTTAAATGATTTCAACAGATGTTGCCACCCAGAAAGCCATTCCAGCTAAAAGTGGGCAAAACAAATGTCTGCCTCTGTGCTGGTCTCTCAGAGAACCACCATATGGGAAAAACATAAAACCACAATTTTTTGAAAACAAGGTCTGTACGGGTACCAGAAAGCCACACCAGGATCATGGGCTGCCATTTCTATGGACCGTTGATGCCCAGGGGGATAGGAGATGGATAGCTGGTAAGTAAAAACACCACAACACTTTCTTGCCAAAATTTAGCAGCCTGCTCCTTCATTAAGCACTCCCCTGGTAGCTGCAAGGGTTGTTTTCTTTATTACATTTAAGAGCTCCAAAAAATTTGATACTCTCAATTTTTTCTGTAGTTTAATGGTTGCTTCAGTGAAGGGACTGATTCTTTGAGCCCTTACTCTGCCATTCTTTCTTCAACTCATTTTTTTATATATCCAGATTTACCTTTGTGAAATAACTCAATAAGAGTACCTCTTGTTTGTTAAAATAACAATCAATTACTTATAAATTTCCCCATATTCTTTCACGTGACCATCAAATCTTACCAATCTCAAAGAGAATTTCATCCTGCTACTCTGGTGAAAGAATCCTATAATCTAGCCAGACACAAATACTCACTATTTCCTGATGATATATTGTTTTTACCGCATCAATTTCTGTTCCCATGATTTTTAGCTTGCATGTAATTCAATCTTAGTTATTTCCTTATTAATATTCACCCATCCTTAAGGCTACCTGGCCTCCTCCACTTTATTGATTTACCTGCTTACCCCAGGTCTTGTTAACATACAACTCAGTATGTGCCATTTTGTGAGTTCTGTCACATATTATCAGAGTCAATTCCCTTTATTGATTTCTGAGCATATTGTTGGAGGAGACTGATTTTGGCAGTAGTTCCACAGTTAACATTCATAATCGGTTGGCTCAAAATTTAGGCTTCCATTTTCTCATCTAAATTTGTGACTAATATCACACTCATTCAAGTGACTGAATATTTTGGATAAGTGGTTCTCTCATTAAGAAAAGAAAATAGGAAACATATTGCATGCTCCTTACAGGATTAAAATAAACCATTGAGTCAACTATTTAGAATTTTCTCTCAAAACATTTTTGATACTGGGAGATAATCCGTAAGAGTTGAGGAATCCTTGATTGTAGAATAGACCCTGCAATCCTCAACGTTTGGATGGTGCTAAGGACCTAGAAATTCAAAATGTCTTCCTTTTTAAAAAAATTTAATTGTTTTATTGAGGACGTATTGGCTTTTAACATTGTGTAATTTCAAGCATACATTAGTATATATCAGTTTCTATACAGACTGCATCATGTTCACCCCAACAGTCTAGTTTTTCTGTCACCATACATATGTGCTCCTTTACTCTTTGCTCTACCCCCCCAACTCCTTCCCCTCTAGTAACCACTAATCTGTTCTCCTTATTCATGTATTTGTTTATCTTCCACATATGAGTGAAATCATATGGTGTTTGTCTTTCTCTGTCTGGCTTAGTTTGCTTAGCATAAATACCCTCAATGTTCATTCATGTTGCTGCAAATGGCACAACTTCGTCTTTTTAATGGCTGAGTAGTATTCCATTCTACATATCAGCAAAATGTCTTTTTGATGGTCAGTACATTAGTTATCAAACAGTCTATTAAACTTAGAGGAACTGTCCCTTGGAGGAACATCAGTAAAGTGGTGGAATAGGAAGTCCCAGGACATATCTCCCATCAGAAACACCAATAAAACAACGATATTTGGGACAAAATATCTTTATGAGAACTCCAGAATACAGTTAAGAATTTGCTACACCCCAGAGGAACACAAAACCAAGAAAAACCACCTTGAAACATGTAAGAAGAACAGTTTCACTTTATCCGTGTTAGTTCTTTCCCCAGGATGCCACAGGGCAACATCAAATGAGATCCACTTGGCCTGTGATTTTTCCCTCAGTGAAAAGCATGAAAGTGAAGCATCCATTCTCTATTTCTGGCCTTTCATGGAACTACCCATGAAACCTACTTCTGTCTCATCTCACTTATAGTGCTCAGGCATCTGGCACAGTTGCAATGATATGGTGCAGCTAAAAACAAAGAAAAGAGGCAAGGGTTCTTAGCAGCCTACACAGCAGTGTAGGTCTGGGAGAAGGTGCACAACTCTGAGACTTTTCCTTCAGAAGGAAGGGAGAGAAGTCAAGCTGCAACTAGCAACTCAGCATTCCAGCACACTCCCTGAGGGAAAAGGGGTAAGAGGCTCTCAGCAGCCTGAACAGTTCTGTGGGACTGAGAGAAGGTGCACAATCCTGAGACGTCTCCTTGAAGAGGTAGGGAAAGAAGTGGAACTTGCACCCAGCTTCCAAGCATTTCAGTGAAATACCTTTCAGAAAAGGGGAGGGTGGCTTATGACAGCAAGTGTGGCTTGGTGAGATTGGAAGAAGGCTCACAACTCTGACACTTCTCCATCAGGAGGAAAAAAGAGGAGTAGAGTATGTACGTTTACAGAAAACCTTTGAGTGGCTCCCAGAATCTCTACTCAGGATTATTGGTGAAGGTTTTTCCTTGTTCAAACCGGTCTATAAAGACTAGAAGAGGTGGCTGCTTCTTCAAAGGCAGAGACACCAATGCAAAGCTACAAGGAACACAAAAAATCAGAGAAATAGGACATCACTATAGGAACAAAATAAATCTCCAGTAAGTGACCCTAAAGAAATAAAGATCTATGAATTATCTGACAAAGAATTGAAAATAATCATCTTAAAGAAACTCAGCAAGCTATAAGAGAACATAGATAGACAACCAAATGAAATAATAAAAACGATACATGAACAAAATTTGAATGTCAACAAAGAGATAGAAACCATTAAAACAAACGAACATAAAAATAACAGAAATTCTGGTGCTGAAGAATACAATAACTGAATGGAAAAATTTAATAGCAAGTTTCAACAAAAACTTGATTGAGCAGAAGACAGAATCAATATCATTGAACACAAAGACAGGTCACTTGAAATTATCCAGTCAGAGGAACAAAGAGAAACAAAAGAATGAAGAAGAGTGAAGAAAGCCTACAGTATTTATGAGAGACCATCAAGCAGACAAATATATGTGTTATGGGGGTCCCAGAAGGAGAACACAGAGACAGAGGGGAAGAAAGTTTATTTAAAGAAATAATGTCTGAAAATTTCTCAAATCTAGGAGAGAAATGGACATCCAGATTCATGAAACTGAAAGACTTTCAATGAGAAAGAATTCAAAGAAGTCTACACTGAGACACATTATAATCATATCGTGAAAAGTCAGAGACAAAGATAGGCTTTTGAAAGCAGCAAGAGAAAAATGATTCATCACATACAAGGGAACCCACATAATGCTGTAAGTGAATTTCTCAGCAGAAACTTTGCATGCCAGAAGGAAATAGGACATATTCATAATGACAAAATAAGAAAAACTGCCAACCAATAATACTATATCTGACAAAACTGCCCTTCAGAAATGAAGGAGAGATAAAGACTTTCCCAGACAAACAAAAGATGAGGGAGTTCATCACGACTAGACCTCCCTTACAAGAAATGCTAAGGAGAGTTATTCAAAGTCAAAAGGAAAAACAGCAACACAAAAATCATATGAAAGTATTAAAGCCATGTGTAAAGCTTAATATATAAACAAATATAAAATACTGGAATGCTGTAATGATGGTGTATACATCACTTTTAATTTTAGTATAAATGTTAAAATACAAAAGTGGTAAGAATAATCACACTAATTTGTTAATGGTGTCACAATATAAAAGGATGCAAATTGTGACATCAACAACACAAAATGTGAGGGGGAAGAATAAAAGGGTAGAGTTTTTGTATGCAATTGAAGTTAAGTTACTACCAGCTTAAAATAGACTGTTATAATCATACCATAACAACTGTTATGTTTTATGCATGGCTCATAATAACTAAAAAAGTATAAATACTGAAGATACACAAAAGAAAAAGAGAAAAGAATCAAAGAACATCACTACAAAAAAATCAACAAAACACAAAAGAAGACAGCAAGAGAGGAACAGAGGAACAAAAGAACTACAAAGCAGATAGAAAACAATTAACAAAATGGCAATAGTAAGTTCTCTTTTCCTATCAATAACTACATCAAACGTAAATGGATTAAACTCCCTAATCAAGAGACACAGAGTAGCTGAATGGATAATAAAACAAGATCCAACTATACATTGTTTACAAAAGACTCACTTTACATTTAAAGACAGACTTAGGCTGAGGGAAGGGATGGGAAAGTTATTCCATGCAAAATGAAACCAAAAGAGACAAGAGGTGGCTATAATTATATCAGACCAAAAGACTTTAATCCAAAACTGTCACAAGAGACAAAGAAGGATATTATATAATGACAAAAGGGTCAATTCATCAGGAAGATACAACAATTGTAAATATTTTTGCACCCAACATCAGGGAACATAAATATATAAAGCAAATATCAAGAGAAATGAAGGAAGAAATAGACAGCATTACAATAATAGTAGGAGATTTTAATATGGCACTTTAAACAATCAATAGATTTTCCAAACAGAAAATCAATAAGGAAAACAGTGGACTTGAAGAAAACTACAGACCAATAAACCTAACAAACATATACAGAACACTCCACCTCATAGCAGCAGAATACACATTCTTCTCCAGGGCACATGGAACATTCCCCAGGACAGATCACATGTTAGCCCACAAAATAAATTTTCAAAAACTTAAGATTGAAATTATAACAAGTATCATTTCCAACCACAATGATATAAAACTAGTAATCAATAACAGGAGGAAAAAATGGAAAATTCACATATTGTGGAAATTAAACAACACACTCTTGGAACAACCAATGGGCCAAAGAAGAAATCAAAAGGAAAATCAAAAAATATCTTGAGGGGCTGGTCCAGTGGCACAGCAGTTAAGTTCTCACTTTCCACTTCTTGGCGGCCCGGGATTCACTGGTTTGGATCCCAGGTGGGGACATGGAACTGTTTGGCAAAAAGTCATGCTGTGGTAGGCATCCCATGTATAAAGTAGAGGAAGATGGGCATGGATGTTAGCTCAGGGCCAGTCTTCCTCAGCAAAAAGAGGAGGATTGGCAGTAGTTAGCTCAGGGCTAATCTTCCTCAAAAAAAAAATCTTAAAACAAATGAAAATGGAAAAACATAACAAAACTTATGGGGCACAGCAAAACCACTACTAAGAGGGAATTTTATAGCAATAAATACGTACATTAAAAATGGGGAAAAATCTCAAATAAACAGCTTAACTTTACATCTTAAGGAACCATAAAAAGAAGAACAAATTAAGCCTAAAGTTAGCAGAAAGAAGAAAAAAATAAAGGTTAGAGTAGAAATAAATGAATAGAGACTAGAAAAACAATAGAAAAATCAATGAAACCAAGAGATTATTATCTGAAAAAATAAACAAAATAGATACACCTGCAGCTCAACTAACTAGGTAAAAAAGAGAGAAGATTCAAATAAATAAAATTGGAAACATTACAACTGTTACCGTGGAAATATACAAGATCATAAGAGATTAGTATGAACAACTATATGCCAATAAATTGGATAACCTAGAAGAAATGGATAAATTCCTAGAAATACACACCCCTCTAAGACTGAATCATGAAGAAACAGAAAATCTGAACAGACGTATAACAAACAAGGATATTGAATCAGTAATCAAAAAGCCCTCAACAAAGAAAATCCCAGAACCAGATGGCTTCACTGGTGAATTCTACCAAACATTTAAAAAGAATTAACACCGATACTAACCAAACTCTTTCACAAAATTGAAAAAGAGGAAAATAATTCCAAACTCATTTGATGAGGCCAACATTATGCTGATACCAAAGGCAGAAAAACACATTACAAGAAAAGAAAATTACAGGCCAATATCTCCGATGAACAAGAAAAGAAAATTACAGGCCGATATCTCTGATGAACAAGAAAAGAAAATTACAGGCCAATATCTCTGATGAAAAAGAAAAGAAAATTATAGGCCAATATCTCTGACGAACATTGACGAAAAAAATCCTCAACAAAATACTAGTAAACTGAATTCCACAGCACATTAAAAGGATCATATACCATGATCCAAGTGAGATTTATCCCTGGGATGCAATGATGTTTCAACAAATGCAAGTCAATAAACGTGATACATACACTACATTAATAAAATAAAGGATAAAAATCACATGATCACATCAATAGAAGCAGAAAAATAATGTGACAAAATGCAACACCCTTTCATGATAAAAATGCTCAACAAAGTAGGTATAGATGGAATGCATCTCAACATAATAAAGACTATATATGATAAGCCCACAGCTAGCATCATGCTCAACAGTGAAAAGCTGAACCCTTTCCCTCTAAGATCAAGAACAAGACAAGAATGCCTACTCTTGCCACTTCCATTCAACAAAGTACTGGACACCCTAGTCAGAGCAGTTAGACAAGTAAAAGAAACAGAAAACATCTAAATCAGTAAGGAAGAAATATAATTATCTCTTTGCAGATGACATGATCCTATATGTACAAAACCCTAAAGACTACACACATACAAAAAAACCTGTTAGAACTAATAAATGGATTCAGCAAAGTTGCAGGACACAAAACCAACATACAAAAATCAATTATATTTTATTTTATATTTTTATTATTATTTTTTGCTGAGGAAGATTCACCCCAAGCTAGTATCGGCTGCCAATCTTCCTCTTTTTGTATGTAGGTTGTCAGCACAGCATGGCCACTGACAGACAAGTGGTGTAGGTCCACACCTGGGAACCAAACCTGAGCCACTGAAGTGGAATGCACTGAACATAACTGCTAGGCTACTGGGGCTAGCCCTCAGTTGTGTTTTAGACACTAATGATGAACTATCCAAAAAGGAAATTAAGAAAACCACCCCATTTACTATAGTATCAAAAAGAATAAAATACTTAGGAATAAACTTGACCAAAGAGGTGAAGACTTGTACACTACAAAACATTACTGAAGAAAATTAAAAGTGACACAAAATATGGAAAGACATCTCGTTTTCATGGATTGGAAGATTTAAAATTGTTAAAATGTCCATATACTCAAAGTGATCTACAGAGTCAATGCTATCCCCATCAAAATTCCATTGGCATTTTTTACAGAAATAGAAAAACTAATCCTAAAATTCAGATGGAACCACAAAAGACCCAGAATAGTCAAAGTGATCTTGAGAAAGAACAAACCTGGAGGCATCACACTTCCTGATATAAAATATATTACAAATGTACAGTAATTAATATAGTATGGTGCTGGCGTAAAGACATATAGACCACTAAAACACAATAGAGGGCCCAGAGATAAACCCTTGCATATATGCTCAACTTATCTTGGACAAAAGTGCCCAAGAACACACAATGAGGATTGGATAGTCTCTTCAACAAATGGTGCTGGGAAAACTGGATATTCACATGCAGAAGAATGAAATTGGATTCCTATCCTACACCATAAACAAAAATCAACTCAAAATGGATTAAAGACTTCTATGTAAGACATAACACTCTTAAACTCCTAGAAGAAAATTTAAGGGAAAAGCCTCTTAACATTGATCTAGGCAATGATTTCTCGGATGTGACATAAAAAGCACAGGAAACAAAAGCAAAAATTAGACAAGTGATTAGACAAGCAAAATCAAACCAAAACAACTTCTGCACAGTAAACAATCAATGGAATAAAAAGGCAACCTATGGAGTGGGGGAAAATATTTGCAAACCATATATCTGATAAAGAGTTAATTTCCAAAATATATAAGGAATTTCTAAAAGTCAACAGCAAAAAATTAAATAACCTGATTAAAAATGGCAAAGGACTTGAATAGACCTTTCTCCAAAGAAGTCATAGAAATGGCTAACATGTTTATGAATATATGGTCAACATCATTAATTATCAGGGAAATGCAAATCAAAACTACCATGAAATATCACTTCATACATTTTAGGATGGCTATTATTTAAAAAAAAGATATCAAGTGTTGGCGAGGTTGTGAAGAAATTGGAACCCTTGTGCACTGTTGGTGGGAATGTAAAATAGTGCAGTAGCTATGGAAAACAGGATGAAGATTCCTGAACAAATTAAAAATAGACCCATCATATGATCCAGCAATTCCACTTCTGGGTATATATCCAAAAGAATTGAAATCAAGATCTTGAAGATATATTTGCACTCCAATTTTCATAGCAGCATTATTCACAATAGCTAAGATAGGAAAGAAACCTAAATGTCCATTGATGGATGAGTGGATAAGGAAAATGTGGTATATACATACAGTGGAATATTATTCATCCTTAAAAAAAAAGGAAAATCTTCCATGTGAGACTACGTGGATTAATCTGGAGGACACCACATTAAGTGAATAAGCCAGTCACAGAAGGAAAATACTGTAGGATTCCGCTTATATGAGGTATGTAAAATAGCCAAACTCATAGAAACAGACAATACAACAGTGGATGCCAGGGGCTGGAGGATGCAGGAAATGGGGAGTTGACATTAAATGGGTATAAAGTTCTGTTATGCAAGATGAGTAAGTTCTAGGAATCTGCTGTACAACATAGTACCTATAGTTAATAATATAGTATTGTGCACTTCAAAATTTAAGAGAGTATGTCTCATGTTATGTATTCTTACCACAAAAACAAAAACCAAACATACAAAAAAACAAGGGGGCACAAGGAAACTCTGGGAGGTGTTGAGTATGCCTATTACCTTGATTGTGGTGATGGTATCAGGGGTTCTTGCATGTCTAAACTCATCAAATTGCACACATTAAATATGTGCAGTTCTTTGTAAATCACTTATATTTCAATAAAGCTGGTTTAAAAAAGAACTGTCTCTCTGGCATAGCTAAGAGCTTATGTAGCTATAATCAAAAGAAAAGCAGTGGGTGTTTAAATAACTAAGTTACATATTCATCAATAGAGATTAGTAAGTTACTTCTAAGAAAGATGCTGCTTAACCACAAATCCCTGCTAAGTGGTGATCTTCTTTGATGTCGATATTTCACACAGTCCCAAGAATAGGAGTTCTCAAGCATCATTGGATCCTCATCACAAAGAATTCTTGCTAATTCTGCTGGCTGTAGCCCAGCTCTTTAATTTTTCCCCACTGGACCATAATGAATCATAAGCATATTCTCTGTGTTCCTTGGCTCCCATCTCTCTCCACCCATCCATCACCTGTCCAAAACCAAAGTATAAACCTACATACACTTCTAAATATCTTATAGTGTATTTTTTTAAAAATTGTATACCAGAATGCTAATACCTTAATTATTTCTCACAAATATTTTCCAATGCCCAAATCGGTAATTTCTCCTAAAACTGGACAGAAAAACCACTTTCCATTTTTGAAGTATTTTGGTATTACTATAAATACTGTTTAGCATTGTATGGAAAATTATTCAAAACATCATGAGTTTGTATTATTGAAGTTGTTCTTAAAGCATTCAAAAAGAAAAGGGTATGTTTCCAACAAGTCAGACTGTAAAATGGGAAGCTATTCAGCATGATTTGCGGAGTTTGAGTCACCTATGTATGCAGAAAATTGGTAATTCTTAGTCATTCAAAGATTTGAGCCACCGGTCAAGGACAACATTCAGGGAGAAGCATTAGGAGCACTTGGTCTTCACAGAACAGAGTGAAGTGTTAGGAAAGACGCTAACACCATTTCTGTAATGTAAATAGCATTTAGGACCAATAGAGTACCTGCAAGGCCAGAAACTATGAAAAATATCCTAGAGTAACTCTAGCAAGGAAGAAAGTTTTCAGTTTACAGGATAATATCAAGTCAAAACAAGGTTCAAAAGAAATATAGAGTCCTAGATCAGCATTGCTCATTTGTCACCTATGGTATGCTCGCCTGCCCTATTGTTTATCTTTTTATATAGAACTCCTGCCTTATTGACCAGAATATACACTCTGCTGTATTAAGTTGAGTGATGAGAGGATAAAACTCATGGCAAAGTTTTAGAATACATTAATTCATGCTAAAGTTAAGCAAATCCATGAATCTCAGGGACAAATTAGGACCCAAATCAGCTAAGTTAGTCAGATTTTCATTTATACTCCTAGTTGTTTGGCAGAAAAAAGATTGAAAATGTATGTGTTTGGGGGAATGAACTTATTTGCTCATTGTGGATGGTGGAGACTTTGTCTCCTTGGAATCCATCACTACTGTATTTGTTGGCCCAGGAGAGACGCACACCAGGGTAAGTAGGGTTTCTTGTGGATGACTTTATGTTCAAATATCACAATACGACAATTCAATTTAATTACAAGTCTTGGAGAGAGCAGAACACCTTCCTTTGTACAGATTTATTTAGTTTCTTTCTAACTTTCTAAATGTCAGAAAGCAGTGTTACACTAAAATTTTCTTACAAACCCAAGATTATACTAGTAATTTTCCAGTTTAACTTTACAGATGCTCTCAGTCCTTAAGCTAGATACAGTATATTAACAGAGTAGAATCAAACTTCAAAATCCCAAAATGGCTTCACTGTCTTCGCATCAGAGAAGGAATTAACACTTCCGTAGGAGCTGAGGATCTAATACACTCTATTTAAGAATTATTAAAGGCCCGAGGTTTATAAACTCCTAGGGGAACAGATATCCTCTGGAAACTGCGCTAAGCAGGCACTGTTATAACCTGATCACTGTATGGACATAGATTGGAAACTTTGTTGTCTTGGTTACAATGAGTTGAAGATACACATCTATCCCAAAAGCATCCCTTCTGGGGTTGTCCTCAAATCAGTATGATTGAAAATTCTTGAAAATGCTCAAAAGTACCAAATCTTTAATAATCTTTCAGTTACTTGATAAAAGTGGGCATTTTATGACAAGAATGCACTTTACAGAAAGTGCAGACACACAGAGGGAGAAAAAAAGCCTGTAATCAAAAATGAAGAACAAATGGAAATTCAAGATTTTAGTTACTTTAATGGGGATGGTCATTCTATTGATTATTTCATCATTCATTTTCTCCTGGCAAACCTTTGGTGTGTTATTATGTAGAAGAGGATTAAAGCCATCATACAAGACAAAGACAAATCCATCATAACCACATAAGGTCAAACACTCAGTTGCTAAAAACCTTAGAGGTTAACTCTCTGATGTTTTCTTCAGGTTTAAGCAATCCAGAAACTGGTTGAAAAGTGAAAGTAATTTGACTAAATGAAATTTTTTTTGCCCCAGTGGGAGGGAAACACAAATGTCTCAACTATTTTAATAAGGCTTAAGATTCATTTAAAGAATCTTCATGATTCATTTGCATTGATTTTTTACTATCATGAAACCTCTCAAAATCTGTTTCCCAAAAGAGAGACAGAAATGATAACAGGGATGTTACCAAAATATAAATATCACTACTGGGAAAATTATTGTTTAAGGTAAAGCAGGACACAGATTTTAGCCAGTAAATGGTAGCCTTGTGTTGATGTTTTTGTAAAGACTTTCATTTTATGGCAGCCATATATGTTGCTTGGCTGAAGTCAAATTCATTTCTCAACTTTCAAGATGGTAAAGTTTACTCTGAAACAACCTGCGGTTTCTTATAAACAGAACCATTGTAAAAAACATTTTTAAAGTTGAGAAATAAAAGTGTTTTTCTCTAATTCAGTTAGTAGATTAAAAATATACTGTTTTTCATTTTAGTTTTTTTTTTTGGATATGTTATTGGACCAGAAACACTGATCCATTAGCACCTGATGATTTTGGTAGCTTCAAGGTACCTTATGTTTGTCTCAACATATTTATTTACAAGCAGGAAATATAATACATGGATGAGATGCCCTGACTTTCAATGTTGCTTGTAAGAGACCTTGACAGACATGGTCATTTCCTTCTGGACACCAAAGTCCGGCAGTGCAAACTCCTGCATGGATGCTTCAAGTTTGCCAAAAAAATACCACTAAAAATGACCAATCCCCACACCGTCCCCCCAGTTTCTGTATTAACAAACAAAATAAATGGTGAATAGTCTTTGACAAGGAAAACAATGGAAATTATTCTAGCTCCAGTAAACTAAAAATAATTCAATATATATGTGTATATATTTTTAAAGACTGGCACCTGTGCTAACAACTGTTGCCAATCTATTTTTTTTCTTCTTTTTTCTTTTTTTTTCTTTCTGCTTTTTCTCCCCAAATCCCCCCAGTACATAGTTGTATATTTTAGTTGTGGGTCCTTCTAGTTGTGGCACGTGGGATGACGCCTCAACGTGGCCTGATGAGTGGTGCCATGTCCGTGTCCAGGATCTGAACCAGCAAAACCCTAGGCCGCTGCAGCGGAGTGTGCAAACTTAACCCCTCAGTCATGGGGTTGGCCCAATATATTTTTGTGTAGGCTGGAATCTTTTTATAATTCTATTTTTTCCAACATATGCAATATTTTTACCATCAGTTTGGATACCCTCCAAAAGAAATTCCCCAAATGTAGCTTAGTAGTAGTGGGTGTGGAAACAAGCAGCAAAGAAAAGAATTGGTATGTTGTGCCCAGGCTGGATCCACATCTTCACAATTATCAGACCATCTTTTATCTCCTCATAGTCTTTTTATATCCATCAAAAAATTTTTTTGAGGGCTTCACATTGCTCAGGAGCACAGCAAAGATGGCATTTAGCAGTGTGTTCACCCAATGAAATACAGACCAGAAATGCCAGATTATATTGGTCTTGTCTGTGTTCTTGTTCTTTCTTGCCCTTCTGACCCATTAGACATCTCATGTCTATTGCGTCTCACATCTCCAATCAGGTTCTTTTGAAATCCTCCTGTACCTTCACCACCACTTTCCATTTTATTATGTCTCATATTCTGCCCAATTCTCAACCCCAGTTCTTGCTCCTCATCTCCTTGCCTGGACTACACAGGGATGAGTGATTGCATTCTGGTGGTTGTTCTGTTTTCAATTTTCCAGCTCAGAGAATTCACGATTCTGATCCAACCTCTGAAACAGGGAGGCTGGCTGGACTCTTGCTATGCCAAGTGTGGTCTGAGGACCAGCAGCATCGGCATCTCCTGGGAGCTTGTTAGGAATGCAGAATGTCAGACCTCACTTCAGGTCTGCTGAATCAGAATCAACATATCTGCATAATTTTTTTAAATTGAGGTGACACTGGTTTATAACATTATATAAACTTCAGGTGTGCATCATTTTGACTTCTGTATGGACTATGTCGTGTTCACCATCCAAAGTCTAGTTGCCAACCAAGACCATACAGATGTGCCCCTAACATGCCTGCATTTTAACAATATTCTCAAGGTGGTTCTGGTCCCCAAAATTATTTTTTTCCAGTTTTCCTGAGATATAATTAACATATAACATCATGTAAGTTTCAGGTGTACAATGCGATGATTTGATACTGTGAAATGTTTACCACAATAAGGTTAGTTAGCACATCTTTCATCTCACATAATTACCATTTTGTTGTTGTTGTTATGGTGAGAACATGAAAGCTCTACTCTCAGGCACTTGTAGCCATGCAGCCCAGTGACATATCTTCTGGCCGGATCCAGGCCCATGAGCATCTGTGGGAGCCTTGGCTGTTGGCATGCATTCATGTGACTGCAGGGACTAGCTGAAAGAGAGCACACAGCAGTGGAGGCTAGTGACAGGAGTTGGGGTCAGCGGTGTGCAGGTGCACAGCTGCAGTGGCTAGCTGCAGGCATGTGCAGCAGCGCAGGCCAGTGGCAGGAGTCAGGGCCAGATGCAGGCCCATGAGTAGCTGTGGGAGCCTTAGCTCTTACTGTGCACTCATGTGGTGGCAGGGGCTATCCACGGGTGCGCGCACAGCAGTGGGGGTCCACCGTGTGGGCCTAGGCTGGTGTCTTGCATGTGCACAGCAGCAGAGGCCAGAGCTGGCTGCCAGTGTGGATCCCAGGCCCTGGCAGGAGGGAGGGGGAGGGAACAGGGAGAGACTCTGGAAGCTGGCATCCACAAATGCTAAAACTTGTGGGACAAAAACCTCAGTGGTGAATTATGCAGGGGGTCCATGATAGCTGTCTTGGCCATTGGTTTCCTCAGTGGCAAAAGCTGTTGGGGTCCTCTGCAGAACAGGCTGCTGGAGTCCACGATGAGGTCTTCTGTGATGAAAGCTGGGGAGATCTGCAGCATCCACAACATCTGCTGAGGCCCTCACTGGTGAAGGCTTCTGGTGTCCTTTGTAGAGCAGGCCACTGGGAACTGCAGTCACCCCCAATCACATGGCTGATACTGGTAACCCCTGCCCTTCTCCCTTGTTCCCAGCCATCTTTAGACATTTCAACTTTGCCAGTTTCTGAGTGGGGTGAAAGTGAAGAGAGTCCTTCATGTAATGTCCTGAAAGGCTGGGGACCTTTCCACATTTATTAAAAGCTTACATGCCATTTACTTGGTATGGAAACTCAGGAAGTATTTAAAATTATGAATGGGGCATTCAGGTAGATGGAACACCAACTCTACAACATGAATTTGAATCTGACATTGGCTTAACACTTCCACTCTTGAAAGCATGTGCTGGGAATTTTAATTTCCACATCAGAATTGATTTCTAATGTTGGCACAAAATCCATTTCTGACGTAGATAAATATGAAGAAAATAAAGCAGTTATTTTGTCTTTTCAAGGAATGACTGAACTTTATGCCCCTAAGGTTGGGCTGCTCACAATGAAGCTTGCTGGATTTCTCCTAAGTAGAATCAATGATTGGGAGAAAGGGGAACTTCAAGCCTGGGCAGCAGTTCCTCAGTTTTTTTGTTTTGGTAAGGAAGATTGGCTCTGAGCTAACATCTGTTGCCAATCTTCCTTTTTATTTTTTTCCCTCCCCAAATCCCTGCACATAGTTGTATATCCTAGTTGTAAGTCATTCTAGTTCTTCCATGTGGGATGCTGCCACAGCATGGCTTGATAAGCAGCGCATAGGTCCATGACCAGGAATGTGAACCTGCAAACCCCAGGCCGTCGAAGCAGAACACGTGAACCTAACCACTCAGCCACGGGACCCACCCCTCCTCAGTTTTAACATGGCAACATTCCATCAGCAGGTAGTGTGGCTTTTCTCCTGAAACTGTGCATCTATAACATGGCATCGTGTGACATCCTGATATTTCAATCCTTTCATGCCTGCTGTGGGTTTACCTTTCATAAGCACTTAATGATATTGCAAAAATGTGTTTATATAAACTATAATAGTTATCCAAAATATATACCAATTTTAAAACTTGTTTTAATATTTTTATTTCCAAAGAGACAAGTGGAGGACACAGCTCCACTAGAAAGATTTAATTGAATCTTTTCATAGGTCAACATGAAGAAACTGTCTTTTCCTGGTTCACAGGCACATGTTTTCCTTTCAGTTTTCGTTGACAACTTAGGTCTGGGAGAGACAAAAGTCCCCTAGGAATGTTGATCAAATGACAACACCGGTAGCCCTGTCATGTGGGTCTCCCTGTAGAGTTCTTGTTTGTTTTCTGTTACTCTCTTGGCAGGGCCCTGAACACCCTTCTCCCCTTTCTTTCCAACTCCTCACAGATTCCCGAGCCTTTGGGCTCCTCCCTGCTTCTCAGGAAAGAACAACTGGATGCTGCCTGTCTGACTGTAAGATGTGTGCCAGGAAAGCAATGTGCAACGTGCGGAAGATGAAGAGGGAACTGCTGCAGGGCTACCAATCCTGGAAATCAGATTTCCACAGGCTCTTCGTTGTTCTAGTGAATTCGATTGTAACTTACTGCGCCTTAGGCACTTGGCTATGTCCTAGATATCACATCATTTGAAATTTTCATCTTCCAGGTTAATTACACATGGTAATTTCACATTTTAGAGACGTGAATTACTTCAGATGAGTTGAGTGTTATTAAATGATGAGAATAGTATCACAAACAAGGACAGTTGTTTATCATGTCCAGGCATTATGCTAAGCACTGAACATAGATTAGATAATTTCACCTTCACACAGTCCCGTGAAGAGGGGATTTATGACCACAACTCCCAAATGACAATTGTACAAATCGAAGGTCACAGATGTTATGAAACTCACCCAAGGTTACATAACGGGAGAGCTTGGGGCTAGAATTTGAACCCAAGGGATATGATTCTATAGACTGTGCTCCTAACCTCATAGTATGGTGCCCAGTGAACAATGACATGGTGTGTTCATTTTACAAACTGCCATAGAACTTGTCACAGGTTTGTAACACAGGGTGAATTCATCCTTCCTTTAGGGAAGTGAATTCACTAGGGAGTGAATTCAGTCTTGCTTTCTACAGACATTTATTATGGGGACACTGTGCCAGGCACCGCTCTGGCCACAGGAGATACAGCCACAAACAAGACAGAGAAAGACTCGGCAGCCTTGGAGATTATACTTGCGTGGATGGATGAAAAAACGATGATAAGTCCCCCAGTTCACCTGGTGTATTTGCTGGCACATTAGTGAAGTGCTTTCACGAATCAATGAGTGATCTGGATACTGCAAACTTAGGCTGGAAAATTCAGTGCTTTAATAGTTAATTTTCATGGTCATTGTGACAAGAACTGTGTCTTAGATGCCCCCCTCCCCAAGTGAGCACAGGACTTTGATGGCTAGCCTCCAGTGGCTCCTCAAAAATGGTTTGTTGAATGACAGATTCTCATGGACTTAAAATAATTATGTATGTTACTTTCTGGGTTTTTTAAAAGAAAAGATGGCAATTTGTTCTTGTAAGTAATATAAACTGTCTGATTCTTAAGAATGCACCCTGGGTTTTTGAGTAATTTCACAGCCAACCTTGATCAGAAACGTGGAATTTCAAGGCAATGCAATGTATAAACAAATGCTGGATTAACAAAGGCGTCCAAATACTTCTTATTAACTAAAAATACTCTAGTTTTAATTTTTCAGTGCAAAAACTAACAGCAAGAATTCATGCACTGCTTTGGTGTGTTGGGTTTTACCATTTGTAAGTAGAGGTTTTATTGTCTAGAACAGTTTTCTGCATTTCTCTGGAACATTTATTCACTGACAGTTATTACTTTTCTCTTTATTAAGCATGAAACGCTCCCTTCCACAGGAGGGAAATAATTTTTCCATTGTTTCTTTCCATTTTAGAGTTTTGAAAGGTAATATTGTACTGTTAACGGTTCTCGTGAAATAAAAAAAAAAAAAACGGTAGTCAATCACATGACAGATTGCATGCCAGTCACCGACGAGGCGAGGGTGGGGGGTAGGCCATGTCAGAAATAACTTGTTAAGGAGGTGGAGAGGAAGACACACGCCCTGAGAAGGCAGGCTTGCTCCCCGTTCTCCTCAGAGCAGTGGGTGGGCAGTAAAGCGGACACAAGAACACAATCTCCGCTTTTAGGGATATAAGAATTTTAGAGCTGGAAGAAACCTGGCATGGGTATTTCTCACTAAGGAGAGAGAAGACTTTTCCCTGCCTTCTTATAAATGTGGCAACGGGAGTGAAGGCAGCACTAGAATCCAGACAGCCTGAAGCCAGTCGGTTCTTCTTTCATTAATCACTTCACTTCACCTCATGCAGTGAGCTGACCTGGGTGTAAGCAGATGAGCAGTCACGGTCCTTGGCCCACAGGAGCATACTGTCTGGATGAGATGGCCTGTTCACTCCGGGGTGAGGAAGTCTCAGGGCAAATACTACAGAGTGCTGTGAAGTGATGAGGAGGGAGCAATGAATTACCTGGGACAGGGGGAGGCGGGGGTCTGGAAAGGAGATGGTATTGGAGCACAATAGAAATAGGATGCTAACAACCAGACCTGGCAATCTCTGCATTTTGTTCCGATTCTTCACCAAAAAAACAAACAAAAAAACATGCAACTTATTTTACTCAGAACTAAATGAATGTTACAATTTTAATTACCGGGAATCAATGTGATCAGGAGTATGCAGAGGAAAGAAGAAACAAGCCTGCACTCATAGAAGCACAGCTGCAGGGTTTCTCAGATCCTTCAGAATACAGTGCCAAAGACAACAAATCTTTTATTAATGAAACTCTGGGAATTTTAAAGAAAACATTTCCTACTTTCAGGAAATCTTGCATTTCTACCAAAGTACTGAAGCTAAAATGATAATGGCATGAGGCTCAGACACAAGGGTTTAAAACCCACAACAGCACATCAGAAGCCATCCCTGGCATCTCTCAGGACTTTCTGTAATCTTTAACGCTGCATCTACATTCCATTTATCCCTCCAACATGCGATGCAATTCCAGTAGAAGTAACCTTATGGGCTTGGGTAATATTAGCCTACTAGAGTTCTCAAAGACAACATATTAACTATCGCTAACCTTTTAGCTTAATTATATTCCCCCTGTTCCTTTAAAACTGCATTAGAAGAGATCTCAAGTGCCACTGATTTACTATTTAAAAGTATATAAACTTTTGCAGACCATGTTATGGGCCAAGGAATATTTGTCTTTTCTAAAATGTAATATAGTTAAAAAATTTAGAGAACTGGATCAGGGTCCCTAAATAAATATATATTTAAACTATTATTTGTTCTTGGCCCCATAGGGAACCACTATAATTTTAAATTTTTTCTTTTTTTTTGCTTTTTGCTGAGGAAGATTCGCCCTGAACTAACATCTGTTGCCAATCTTCCTCTTTTTGTATGTGAACCGCCACCACAGCACGGCTGCTGATAGAGGAGTGGTTTAGGTCCACACCCATGAACGGAACCTCGGCCACCAAAGCTGAGTGCACCGAACTTAACCACAAGGTCACCAGGGCTGGCCCTATAATTTTAATTTTAAATGTCATTTAATTAATATAAATATATCTTTGTTTAATAACATAGGCCCAAACAAACATTAAATTTGTTTAAATTACATAGGTAATTTAAAGTAGATGCCTTCCTTCCCTTATGCTGAAACCATTAATAGAAAAAGAAAATCTGATGGAAAAATAAACCAGAATGCAGTGATGTCAGGAACGACTTAGACTCGAACCTGCAGATCCTTTGGAATGTCCAACACAAGCACTGCTGAAATAGAGTCTGTGACAAGCACGGGTTGAGCACGGAGAAATCGCTCCCCTCTTCCAAGCTCATGTTCTTCTGTCCATTCTTATGGGAATCTCCTTTATACCAAATTCCTTCTAAAATTCAATGTTTCTTTTCATTTTACTCCAAATTGGAGCATCTATTGTTCCTCAGCAGAACCTATGGTACAAATCAACTTATTGTTTTATGCCACTGAGATTTTGGGATTGTTTCTTTCCGGAGCACAAACTAGCTTATCCTGACTAATTCAATCACTTTCATGTATAAACAAGGTATTAATGAAACTAGCATTCAAGATAAGGAAGTATGTATTGGAAATCTAATTTAGGCTATGGATTTGAGTTGATTCCTTCCAATTTTGTCACTTATTCTTTCCTTGTCTTAAAGTATAATAGGTTTATCGCACACATTGATGTGGCCAATCTATAACAGGATATGGAAAGATTCTAATCTTCCTTCTCAGGCTCATTGCCTTGGATATCAAACAGACTGTAAGTCTCTGTGATGACTCCTATAGTATTATTTCTGACAGGTTCTCAATAATCTATGATAACGTAATCACTGGACTCATTCCAGGCATTCATGTCACAAAATTTCCTGACAAAACTGACACTGATTGGCAGACTTGTTTGCAGCTGGAAATAGGGGCCAGAACTAGAAGCACAGGAGTTTAATGATTCTGCTTGATACTGGCTTTTGCAAGTAGAAAGCTGTGACAGATGCACTCACCTACTTTAAAAGGAAAGGATTCCTGCCCTCCTGCTTTTCCCATCTGAAATTTTTCCTCAAACTGAAAATATACTCATCAGGAAGAGAAAGTTGTTTTCTTTAAGGAAATATCAGAGCCCTTGTTCCAGTAGCTTTCTGGAAACCCAGGACAGCAAGATGCATGGGTTTGTAGGTAGGACTATCTTAGCCCAAAGCCCTATAGTGGATTCACTCTCAGCAGTCACATCGATATTTGTTTGTTAATGTCTGGTCTAAATTAGTTTCTGGTCTTGTGTGGCTAGTGTCAGATTTTCACATCATTTTCTCAACAGTTACACTTTCTCTTTTTCTCTACCTAAATTTATACTCCTGGTGCCCCAAAATAAAGGAGAGGCTGCCTGCCTTCCAGTTTAACACTGGTGATTTCTTATGCTGCATATTGGGGGCAATTGTAGAAATTAAGTTAGGAAATTCATGAGGCATAATTTGTCCAATAAACTTGTGCTGTTATTTTGGCGTGTGACCCCCAAAAAACACTAGACTCAGTATGGTTAAACCATTACATTTCCTCCTAAACAACCCCTCCTTTTGCATTCTCTGACTTGGTTAGTGGAAATTTCTTCCCTCCAGGTAATTGTCAGTTTCTAATCAAAGTCAACTTTGAATCCTTTTGCTCCTTTGCATACATACAAAGCTCCCTTCATAGAACCTCTACAATATCTTCCAGGATCATTCCTTCTTCTTTAAAGGTCAGTCTCCCCTGCTGGACTGTGAGATTCCAAAGACAGACCATTACTTTATGTGCCTCAGTGTCTCCAGATCCTAGACCAAGGCCTGTGAACTGAGTTCTCAACAGATGGCTGTTGAATAAAGAGTTTCTTAGTTCATCTGCTGCTTCTAGTCTCTCCTCCAGTGCATCTTCAGCCAAATCATGATGCTAAAATTCTTAAAGTAGAGTTCAAATCATGAAACTCTACTGGTTAAAAAAGCTCACTGACACTCTATCACTTAACAAATAGGTGAAGGCTCCTTAGCCTGATATTCAAAAGGCTTCTTAATCTGCATAACTTCCCAAATCATTGCTCCAGAACCTACAACGAAGCACAACTGTGCTACTTGGTTTTCTCCTTAGATCACTGTGTCATCCGTGCTTTCTTCACGATGGTCCTCTGCCTCAAATAGTTTCCCCTTTTTCCTCATCCTCAAGTTCCATCCTTATGTGTCCCACAATATAGTTATTGTTCTCCTCCAATCCTCAGTCATTCAGCAGGCCTTTAGCTCGTTCCTAACATGTCCCAGACATCGTGTGCAGCAGAGGACCTACAGGAACAGAAGATGCCATTGTGCCCTAAAGGAACTCAATTCTGGTGGATGGACAGATGTGCAGACTCTTAGAATAGAGTGAAGTGCGTGCACGTGGTACTCTCGGAGCTCAAGGGATATGCACCTAGCCCAGGAGAGGGAGAACAGCGTTGGGAAATACACCTTGCAGAGGCAGTAATATCTGGGTTGAGCTTCAAAAGTTAGGTAGAACTTAGCTAAAAAAATGGTAATACTATTGTAAAGAGAAAGAACAGGCAGCATCAAGCTTTGAGGATTCTAGTGTGGGTGGCAAAACTGAAGCAGTACACATAATTCCCACAACAATTTGCCTGCTGTAGAACTCCCATAGAATGATGTCTGTACCTCTCACGTACATACTACTTGTTGCTCTATATTATAGTTATTAACATGATTATCTGATCTTTATAGTTAGACAAGAAAATGAAAACTATGCCCGATTTATCTTTTTCATCCCTAACATATCCTAAAAAACATCTTGCACTTACATAGTCCATGACTGATATATGTTTGCTGAGTGGATAAATAATTTTAGATTGAATTGTCCTGAATTTTCACTTCAGGAGGACTGAGCATTTGGATTCTTACCGTTTGGTTCATTACTTTGAATGAGGGCTTCCCCAAAGTGCTATCTTACTTTTTATCATATCTAGAAGAAGAAAGCTGGGAAGCTGTTTAAATTTAAGGAGAAATAATCAAGGCTCTGATAATCATCATGACATATTTTTCTGATGTTATCATATCATATTCAATATGCTATTGGCATATGCTGTCAAAGCAAGTGCAAATTCCCTGTCTGGTAATGCCACCCTTGCTCAGGCTACCTGTAACATCTGTGGGGCTCATAACAAGAGAAGAAATAAAGACCTATATACCACAAATCTACATATTTAAAAGTTATAAATAACACTAAGAAACTGTTAAGTAAAATGTGCTCTATGCTCCTACCTTGACAAGGTACCTTCCTAATCATCTGGAGGGGAACCTGGAGGGGTACGTTCAAATTATGAATTCTCAGACTCTCTGGAGTTATAGGTTAGAAGGTAGTAGTACAGAAAAAAATCACATCCCTAAGCAAGAGCTAGTGGCTTTCTCCCCTTTTCTTCTCCCTGCTTTGCATCTTCCCACACTGAGAGGAGCTTTGCATCCACGTGGACACCCAATAGGTTAAAACTTTATTTACACCTTGCTACTAATATCTCTCACTTGGTACCCCTTGGGCCTAGAGCTGTACATACCTGAGACAGGTCTGCACTCAGCATGATGGGCCCAGGAAGAAGCCCACACAGCCCTGGAAGTGGACTCAGGGCCATTTGAGAAGGGAATCCCTGGGACATGGGTACCCAGACTGAGCTAGAATTGGATTGCTAGTTTCCCATGGGGAGCCCAGTCAGAGAGGCTAGGAAGGGGTCTGTGTTG
This sequence comes from Equus quagga, assembly GCF_021613505.1. Classification (NCBI taxonomy): domain Eukaryota; kingdom Metazoa; phylum Chordata; class Mammalia; order Perissodactyla; family Equidae; genus Equus; species Equus quagga. The sequence goes on from NC_060276.1 coordinate 93,096,593, forward strand.
CCTGGGCCTTAAGGCAGTATTTCTGCTTCCTAAGCATCCCCACTCAACACACTCTCTCACTCCCATGAAAATAGAGTCACCATCATATATATTTAGTAGCTTCAGATACTGGCCTCCTCTGAGAAAGCTATAGTCAATGAAGTATATAATGAACACATGTAAAAGATCTAGAATTCTTGCAATATATAGCAAAATATTTTGTGAAGAGCTCGCGTCAAACAATCAAAATAGTGACTGTAATCACGTGTGAAACTGATTTTATTTTAATGAATCAACTAGGAAATAATAAATCAAAGGACTCTTGATAAATTGTTAAGAAACAATGAGAATATCCATGAAAAATTGAAACGAAAAATCTGGCTGCAGAAAACTCATCACCCGGACAGCTGATAACTTTAATCAGTCTGTCAAGAACATTCATAGTTTCCTGACGCATTAGAGAAGAACAAGGTCTCCATCCGATAAGGTGAAATCCTTCGACAGAAAGGCTTGCTCCAACTTCTTTTCATTTGGTTCAAAACAGTCATAAAATGTAATTTGGGAGACCTTCCACTGAAATTGCCAACAGAGCTGCGATTTGTTAAAAACCTCTACAAAATTTATGATGCCACAAAACTAGTCATCCTCCCCAATGATAACTAAGAAATTATGATTTAGGTTTCAAAATACGAATTAATTTGATGAGTTCATTTTTAGGAATAATATAACTTTGGAAAAGTTGAAAGTGATATCTGTGGATGCCAACTGAAGAAAAATGGGAACACCACTGAATTCAGATCTCAGCTTGACTTGGAACTCCAGCACTTATCAGATATATGACTATGTGTAAGGCATTTAAACTGAATTATTTTGAGAAATAATATCTCAACATAAAATAAGGATAATAATATTTAATATTATTTTGTGGAGACTAAATTGGGCCACACGTGAAAATACTTTGTAGACATCAATGTGTGGTAGAACTGTTATGTAGCAATATTCATGTTATCTGTTTTAAATCCCTCCCACTGTGATTTCTGACGTATGTCATATATAAAGGGTATAACCCTCAATAGCAGATGCACTTCTTTTCAGCTCAGTAGCAGTTAATTCCTCAAACTTGAAACCTGCAGAGCTCTGAGTCAGTCATTAAAATGACTGATCTGAATCAAGATGTCATCTTTCTAGTTGATGCTTTCATTTTAACAAGCAATTAGGATCAATTATGTTATCATCTATTTGATTGTTTGACAACCGAGACTTTCTGTAACTAAAATAATGATCTCAGCTGTGTTTCTGGTCAATTCTGTCATACTGTATAAACCTCAACATCATTTTAATGAATTTTTATTCTGAAGAGAATTAAAGCGTACATGACTAAGATAAAACAATAAAAGGTAAGCAAAAGGTTTATACTATATTCCTCAATGTGTATGTCCTGAGGGGGGAAAAAAAGAGATTTCTATATTGGCAAACATTTTCCAGAAGCATAAATAAATCATCAAATGAAGAAGAGGTTGTTCAAAATCAAGGGAAAATACACTGTTGGATAGTCAACAATCAAGATTAATCAAAGCCACAAACAAACCTATGAGTTGATTATGGAGATGAACTAGGACAAGGATTTGAAGGGGTTCATGAAAAGTCAGAATTTAAAATGAGATCTGGGAAATTGACACTAAATACAACTAAATTTTTATCTTGTGTGACATTCATGATAGTTACTGTGTGTGTAAGAGCCTGGCTCCTAGGAAATCTGTTGAACAAATAAAGGGCCTTTTTTGTCCTTCCCTGCTTCTCTTTCACAAACTCTGCATGTGTTTGTGCCACGCTTCAAATCCCTTGTGCCCTTATATGAAATCCTGGTTTCTCAAGGCAGCTTAATGTCTTAAGCTATGATCTATAACTCTGTCTTTCCCCCCTCTCCATTTTTGAAAACTATTCAATTGTTTATTAGGAATTTCCAACATACACAAATATAGGCAGACTAACTCAGATACCCATCCTATAGCCCTAAAACCATCATTTCATGAACAATCATGCCCCAGCTACTCTCCGTCAACTCCCTCTTACAATCTGTATATTCTTCAGTTTGTATCTCTAAGAGGAACTTTTGTAATAAACATAATCATGATACTATTTTCATACCTAAAACAAAAAGTTTATTTATGTCACCAAGTATCTAGCTGGTGTTCAAAATTACAATTGCCCCAGATATCATGGTCTTTACCTTTTGTTTGATAAAGATCTAAATAATATCTGCATCTTAAAATGACTGATATGCCTTTAATGACCTTTTAATCTATGTGTTTCTCCTTCACCTCCCCCATTTCTCCTACCATTTAATAATAAAATACTTAAGTACTTACTAAGTGACAACTCCTGTGGAAAACCCTACATGCATAGCTTCTAATTCTTACAAAGGCATTGCAAGTTAGACATCGAATCCCTCATTTTCTCTTGTCCTAGCAGCAAGTTCCAAACACAGAGGAGTATCCGACTACAAAGTTGGCATTCTTTCCATTATAACACGCTCCTTCTAATTTGACTTTAAGGGCACACAACTGTATCACCACTCCCATCTCTACTGCTTAATGCCCTTGCCATGCAATTTTCTCTCACGGTCATGCTTTTCTGCTAACAAGAAGGGACACTAATATATTTCTTAAGATAAAGTAACCTCTGTTATAGGCTTTAATGAGACTTTAAATATGGAATAATACTTACCAAGAACCATTATGGATTAAATAATAACAAGTCAAGTCAAAATCACCTGAGTTTTTCTTTTGATGGAAGTTATTCTTACTAGACTGGTGGATGAAGTGGATGAAGCGAAGAACACAGAAGTATGGTTTGGCAACCTCTTTCAGAGATTTTATAAAATCCCTCACAATATCCTTGTGGATGAGATGGAGAATCAGGGGTCATATTTTAGTAAAATTATCTATGTTCAAAGAGTGAAGATTGACTAAAGCAAAAATGTTCAAGAGATCGATAATGAATGTAAAGAGTGCCAAATCCAATCCCCAAGCATGGAATAACTTTCCATTTATTTGTGTCTTCTTCAGTTTACTTCATTAATGTCTTACAGTTTTCAGGGTACAGGTCTTTTACCTCCGTGGTTAAATTTATTCCTAAGAGTTTATTCTCTTTTTTTTTTTTTGAGGAAGATTAGCCCTGAGCTAACTGCTGCCAATCCTCCTCTTTTCACTGAGGAAGATTGGCCCTGAGCTAACATCCATGCCCATCTTCCTCTACTTTATACATGGGACGTCTACCACAGCACGGCGTACCAAGCGGTGCCATGTCCACACCCGGGATCTGACCGGCGAACACCGGGCCTCCAAAGCAGAATGTGCAAATTTAACTGCTGTGCCACAGGGTCGGCCCCGAGTTTATTCTTTTTGATGCAATTGTAAATGAGATTATTTTCTTAATTTCTCTTCCTGATGGTTCGTTATTAGTGTATAGGGACACACTTACAATATTATTTATTTGAGTCTTCTCTATTTGTGTTGGTTAAGTCTAGCTAAAGGTTTGTCAATTTTACTTTATCTTTTCAAAAAAATCAGCTCTTAGTTTCATTAATCTTTACTTATTGTCTTTCCAGTCTTTATTTCATTTATTTCTGCTCCGATCTGTGTTATTTCCTTACTTCTGCTAACTTTGAGCTTAAGGTTTTTTCCCTAGTTCCTTGAGGTGTAAAGTGAAGTTGTTCACTTGAGATCTTTATTTTGTCTTAATGTAGATGTTTATTGCTAAAACCTTCCCTCATAGTACTGCTTTTGCTATATCCCGTTTGGGTATTTGTTTTTCCATTTTCATTTGTCTGAAGATATTTTTTGATTTCTCTTTTGCTTTATTCTTTGACTTACTGGTTTTTCAGGAGTATGTTGTTTAATCTCCCCATATTAGTTAATTTTCCAGTTTTTTTGTCTTGTAATTGATTTCTAGTTTCATATCATTGTGGTTAGAAAAGATGCTTGATATGAATTCAGTCTTCTTAGTTTTAATACTTGTTTTGTAGCCTAATGTATGATCTATTCTGGAGAATGTTCCATGTGCCCTTGGGAAAAACATGTATTCTGCTACTGTTGGATGGAATGATCTGCATATGTCTGTTAAGTCAATCTGGTCTAACATGTCATTTAAGTCCACTGTTTCCTTATTGATTTTTTATCTGGATGATCTATCCATTGTTGAAAGTGGAGTGCTGAATTCCCCTGCCATAATTGTATTGCTGTCTATTTCTCCCTTCAGATTTGTTAATAGTTGCTTTATATTTTTAGGTGCTCCTAAGTTTGGTGCATAAATATTTTAAAATGTTATATCCTCTTGATATATTGATGCTTTTATCATTATATAATGACCTACTTTGTCTCTTGTTACAGTCTTTGGCTTAAAGTCTATTTTGTTTGATAGCTATCTCTGCATTCTTTTGATTTCTAATTGCATAGAATATCTTTTTCCATGCCTTCACTTTCAGTCCATGTGTGTCCTTACATCTGACGTGAGTCTCTTGTAGGTAGTATATAGTTGTGTCTTGTTTTTCTATCCATTCAGGCACTTGATGGCTTTTGATTGGAGAATTTAGTCCATTTACATTTAAAGTAATTATTGATAGCTATGGACTTCGTATTGCCATTTTAAAAATTGTTTTCAGGCTGTTTTGTAATTCCTTTTTCCTCTCTCCTTTGGTTATGTCATTTGATGACTTTCTGTGGTGGTATGTTGATGCCTTTTCTTTTTATCCTCTGTGTATCTACTATAGGTTTTGACGTTGTTGTTACTATGAGTCTTACTTAAGACCTCTTTTATATATATATATATATATATATATAAAACAGTCTATTCTAAGCGGATAACAACTTAACTTCTAATGCATACAAAATTCTCTATTTTACACTCCACCCACCCCCCATATTTTATGTTCTTGATGTCACAATTTACACCTTTTTCACATTGTGTATCTATTAACAAATTATTGTGGTTATACGTTTTTCTTTTGTTAATACTTTTGTCTTTTAACTTTCTTAATAGTGTTATAAATGATTTATCCACCACCATTACAACACTGGAGTATTTTGTATTTAACTACATATTTATTTTACCATTGAATTTTATATTTTCATCTATTTTCCTGTTACTAATTAGCACCCTTTTGTTTCAGCTTGAAGAACTCCCTCTAACATTTCTTGTAACTCCAGTCTAGTGGTGATGAACTCCTTTATCTTTGCTTGTCTAGAAATCATATTCTTGGTTTGCAGGGTTTTTTTCTTTCAGCACTTTGAATATATCATTCCACTCCCTTCTGGTCTGAAAATTTTTGCTGAAAAAAATCTGCCAAGAGTTTTTTGAGGGTTCCCTTGTAGGTAATAAGTTGATTTTTTTCTTGCTGCTTTTAATATTCTGTCCTTGTCTTTAACTTTTGATAATTTAATTATGTTTCTCTCTGTGGGTCTCTTTGGATTCCTTTCATTGGTAACTTTGGACTTCCTAGATCTGGATGTCTGTTTCTTTCCCTGGACTAGGGGAGTTTTCAGCCATTATTTCTTTGAGTATGCTCTCTGCCCCTTTCTCTCTCTCTTCTCCTTCTGGGACCTCTATAATGCATACATTGGTCCACTTGATAGTGTCCCACAAGAACCCTAAGCTATCTTAACTCTTCCTCATTCTTTTTTCTTTTTACTCCTTTGATTGGATGAATTCCACCGTCCTGTCTTGGAGTTCATTGATCCTTTCTTCCACTTATCTAGTTTGCTGTTGAACCCCTTTCCTGAATTTTGCAGTTCAGTTATTGCATTCTTCAGCTCTATGTTTTGGATCAGTACTTTTTTATATTTTCTATCAGTTTGTTAAAATTCTCATTTTGTTCATGCATTTCTCTCCTGACCTCAGTGAACATCTTTATGACTATTATTTTGAACTCTCTATCAGGTAAATCACTTATCTCCACTTAATTAAGATTTTTTTTTCCTGTAGATATATCTTGTTCTTTTGTTTGGAATATATTCCTCTATTTCTTTTTTCCTTTTTTTTTGCTGAGGAAGATTCACCCTGAGCTAACATCTGTTGCCAATCCTTCTCTTTGCTTGAGGAAGATTCGCCCTGAGCTAACATCTGTGCCAGTCTTCCTCTATTTTGTATGTGGGTCAATGCAAAAGCTCGGCCACTGACAAATGGTGTATGTCTGTGTCTGGGAACCAAACCTGGGCCGCCGAAACAGACCGTGCCAAACTTAATCACTAGGCCACAAGGCCAGCCCATATTCCTCTATTTCTTCTTTTTCCTTGACTCTCTGCATTGGTTTCTGCACATTAGATAAAACAGCCACCTCTCCCAGTCTTGACGGCATGGTCTTGTATAGGAGATGAAACTCGTCAATCAGCCCATTGTGAGCTCCTAGTTGTCTCTCAAACCTTTGTGATTGTCTAAGCCACCTTCTTTGTTCTTAGTGGCTCCCAGTATTTGAAGGTGTGCCAAGACCTGTCAGTGTCCCAAAGGGGAGGATCACAGTCGGTCCCAGATGCAGGCTGATTAGAAGATGGACCCTCAGGTAGCAGCTGGAAAAGTTTGTAGTTCAAGGAAGAAATTGAAAGATAGGGATTTTTGCCTCCCCCTTCTGTGCTTTGCTCAGGTTTGTAGCTATGGGGGGATGGTCCTGCACTGGTTAAAAACTGCTTCTTTATTTGTTACAGTCCTGTGGAACTTTTGAATGCAAACTACATTGGCTTTCAGAGCCAGGTGATCCACGGACTTATCCCTTGGGCAGCAGTGCAAAAGCTGGGGTGCAGACATTTGTACAAGCACCTTCCAGGGAAATACTGGTGACTTAGAGTAGACTGGAGTGAGAAGGCAGAGAAGGTGTCCACTAGCTTCCCAGATTTCTGAGGAGCAAGCTAGCCCCTAGATGTGTATTAAATTAGAAGCCTGATCCTCTTTCCCAGCAGCTTTTATGGTATGCAGAGAAACCTCTTTCAGGGAAAGACTGGGAGATGAGTGTTTTTGCCCACTTCCTCTGCACTGAGCCCTGGAGGGATAACCATGGTGAGTGCTCACGTGACCATTAAGAACTGCTTCTTTGTTTGCTGTAGTCTTGTGGGTTCATGGACACACACCCCATTGGCTTTCAGAAGTATATGTTTTGAGGGTCCATCCCCTGAGTGGGAGTCTTAAAAGTCGAAGTGGTAGATTTGGGGTCCAAACTCTTTGCTCCTTAGGGAGAAGCTGGGAGTTGGGGTTTCCCTTCTGATTGTACGGCTCTGTGCTATGGGTGGGGTTTATAGTAAGAGTCCGTCTCAGCATTTCCTACCCATTTCAGTGTGGGTATTCTCTCATTTGCCCAATGTATAGAAGTTATTCAGCTAGTTTTGGGATCTCTTTCAGAGGGAATTGCTCCATGTGTACATCTGGTACATTTGTGGGAGGAGGGGGCAGAATTGATGAAAGGCACTGAGGTAGCCCAGGAGAGGTTATACATTCAACATTTTGATAAATAGTTAATTTCAGAGAAAAATATGGTTGAATTATGTTCAAATCAATTATTTGTTACACACTTTTAGGAAAACCTTAGTTTATTGAGACACTAATTCTACTCAGCTCCTTGAACTGTAGACACTGTATCTGGAAGTAAATAAACCATTTCTGAAGTGTGAACCTCACATAACCAGATCTACACAGTAATAGGAAATATCACATAGAGTTTTAATAAAGGTAGAAAAGATTCAAATCAAACATCATTTAGAGAGGATGGAGAGAAATATGCTTTATTCTATTAGGCCTATAGAAGAGGCTTCCTTAGGGAAGGAAGTTCTCTTTGGAAAACTTAGGGAATTTCCCTCTAAAATTTTCTTTCTTTTATTTTCCAGAGGATCTTAGATTAAGGTAGCAAACAAAACCAGATGAAAATTATAGCCTTAGGAACTGCTTGACTAAATAGCTCTTTCTAAAAAGACTGGTGGTTTCTTTTGGATACAGTTAAGTTCCAAGGCTATAATTTTCCATTTACTTCCCTTTGTCATTGTATATGTAGGATATTTACCCCAATTTGATGCAATTTGCACTTTGTCAGAGGAAGTCTTCCTGCAGATTCATATTAACTACATTTCTTCTCCCAAAACACGTTATAAAAACTGTCCCTGTCACTTTTCTTTTGACACCGGCCATTTCCTCATACAAAACTCAGTCATCAAATGATTGAAGGCTTTTGTAATTCAGCTCTAATGGATTGTATGAGGCAAGGGTGTTTTAAAGTGCTCTAGTTTAAAATGCCTTTCCCCAAATAGCTCATGTATTTGAAAGTGCACATACTTCAAATAGAAAAGATCAAATTCTGCTGTCATGCCACTGGAATAGCTATCTTGATAGCTTTTTATTTATAGTTTTTGTTTGAGGGGTGTTTAATTTGAGCAAAGACACATAAATCACAGGTGAGCTGGAGGTCCTGGATGTGAGCTATTGGATGTTGGGTAGTTTGAACAGCAGTTTAGGCTACACATCCTTTTCTAGAACAAGGTCAGTTTTGATCTACTCTACATCAATTTGCTTTAATACTATTTTTTTATTTAACTTATTACTTAAAGACTGCACCTTTTCCCCAAGAGATATAACTATATTTTGACTACAATACTGTTTTGGAAGTAAGTTCAGTTCAACGCATAGTTTATTGTGGCCTTATCTTTCCAAAGGGCCTGATTATCGTTATTATGAATATTAATACATACATCTTGAATAAACAAGTAAAACATTCTCTACTAGCATTTTAGTTTTTGTCTGAAATGCTGATTAGTAGAAAACTTAGTATATTCCACAGTGCCTTCCCACTGTCGTGTTACTTATTAGCAAGACGGAGTGCCAGTGTTGTGAGGGCCATTAAAATTCTTTGCAAGACTGTTAACAAAGGGAATTGGGCCCATACATTAATCACATCTGCTAGGCTATTTTACTATCACGAGTGGTTAGTGGATTTTTTTCTTTGACCCGTGTGTTATTGAGAAGTACGTTAACTTCCGTGTATTTGGGATTTTCTAGCTATCTTTCTTTTATTGATTCTAGTTTGATTTCATTGTGGTTTGAGAGCAAACATTGTATGATTTCTATTCTTTTAAATTTGTTAAGGTGTGTTTTATGGCCCAGAATGTGGTCTATATTGGTGAATATCTCCTGTGAGCTTGAGAAGAATGTGGATTCTGCTGCTGTCAGATGAAGTAGTCTATAGCTGTCCATTATATCCAGTTGGTTGATGGTGGTGTTGAGTTCAACTACGTCCTTGCTGTTTTTCTGCCTGCTAGATCTATCCCTGTGTGATGGAGGGATGTTGAAGTTGCCAATTATAATCATACATTTATCTATTTCTCTTTGAAGTTCTATTATTTTTGCTTTATGTATTTTGATGTTCTGTTGTTAGGACATACACATTAAGGGTTGTTATGTCTTCTTGGAGAATAGACCCATTTATCATTGTCAATGTCCTTCTTTATCCCTGATAACTTACCTCAGTCTGAAGTCTGCTCTTTCTGAAATTAATAAACCTGTTCCTACTTTGTTTTGAGTAGTACTAGCATGGTATATCTTTCTCCATCCATTTCTCTTTCCCCCCAGCTTTACAGAGGTAACAGGCCCACAGACTTTGGTTTTGGCACAGTATGGGAGCAGTTCTGCCCACACAGGGATGCAAAGGGAGACATGCCCTTTGTTTAGAGCTCACACTCTGGAGTTAGGCTGGTTAATTTCAAATTATGAATTAGATTTTCAAACTGAGTGTTCTTGAACAAATTATTCCATCACGCTTAAGCCCAAGTTCCTAACCATTAATATGGAGATAATAAGAGCACCTACTTCAGAGGAGTTTTGTAAGGATTAAATAAATCAATTCACATGAAGGATGTAGGACAATGCTTGGCACATAGTAAGTAGCACTTATTGCTGTAATTTTAATGACTACTCTTTGTAATTATTGGAGGGCAAATATAGTCACATGAAATGATAGTGTATGTTCCTGAGAAGCAACTGCAAAAGTGCTTTTTTCTCTGGGACTCTGTTGTCCAAAAATCATTATCACTATTAGCACTTGGTGGTAATTCTCTAACAAGTAGAAACGACATAGCAAAAGTAAAATAGAGTGAGAAAGCGAGAAAGGGAGAGGGAGAGAAGCTTTTCCCCTAAATTCTGATTTATAAATCCGGAAGGAAGAGAGAAGAGCAAAGCTAGAAACCACAATCAGGGAGGCTGCACCAGCCACAGTGTCTGCAGCTCTGCCTCTCGCTGGGAGATTCTGACCTCTGCTTATTTACATTCCTCCTGCTTCATGCTCTGCTTTGCATCATGAGGCAGAGCCACTGTGTCTCATCAATTAAAACAGGTTCCCAAATCCTCAGCTGTGAGTTTCTCATGACTCCTGGTTACAATGTGATACATTTTTATTTTATAGTAAATGTCAGTTTTCATCAGCTCAAATGTCCTCATGACGATATGACTTGAAGATATGCAAATACCTTCTTACCAGATACTTCTAATTAGGTAGAGGTCTTGGGTAGGGAGGTACTCGCTAATTACTTATGAGGTAATCAGGAGAAATCACACTTGATTATATGCTGTATATCAGCTTCAGGAAGCTCAGAGCCAGCATTTACCTCCACAGGGCTTCTGGGAAGCAGGCTCCCAGCTTTTCATTTCCTGAAAGATACTTCATCTCTATCCTCTCAGTTTCTTCAAGTCATCTCCTCCCCCTTTATATTCATGCTTTGTAGACAGCCAGGAACCTTGTTTTGCATTATAAGTGGACCACCAACCAGGCTGAGTGAATGCTGCACAGCTCTAAAGATACCCAAGAGTTAAATCTCAAAGCAAACACAGGTGTCAGACAGCTTTAATGGGAAATCATTGGGAAATGTCAGGAGTACAGGCATTATGGTTAAAGAAAACTTGTCAGCTAGTGGGGAAGCGACGATGATGGTGTCTGGCTTGTACACAAGAGCGGACTTTAGTGCTACTAACTGAATTGAAGAGAAATCTCTGAAGAGCAACAACCATGAGAACTTGAGGCCATAAATCCATGTTTATATACTTTCACCTGTCAATCTCTTTGGGGCCATTTTAAGTTAATGACTCTTAGTTTGATTCATAATTATTAAAACTTCGAATTTTTAAATCTGATTTAAGAATCAGTGCGTTTGAGTTAAGCCACACTTTTGGACTGACAGTAAACAGCAAAGCTATGAAATCCAGCGAACATTCTGAATGAGGATTAGCCTGTCTGAAGTTTTTGTCTTTGTGCTGTTTGCCTGAATCACTTCCAATGTCCTGACTCAGGTATAAAGGCAGGACTCAATGAATTTTTCTACCCCTGATTTGCAGGTCTCTGTGGGGTTTCTGCATAAATATGGAAACAAAACCAAATTCTCTGCTGTAATTCCAGGGGTCTGGGGAAGGGTGTCAAATGACCCTTTGGCGCTGACATCTACTAAAGTAGAATAGAATTCGACCCGCACTGCGGTGTTCAGTGCTTGAGGCATTTAGAAGGTGCACAGAGGGGGTACTATTAGGTCGCGCTTTAGAAATGGGGACTATTTAGCTAGATCAACAAGGCCACAGAACGGGCTTTCACGTCAAGCAGTTTGGGCTTTCTAACTCCACATTCACCAGAGTTGCACAAAGACTGCACTCTGTTTTCAGGACTTGTGAATTTCTGTGTTCAGAGACAATTTAATCATTTGTCATTGGGTTGTAGCCCTTCCAAGAGGGCAGAGGGCAGAGCCATTCAAAGTCCAATCCGAAACCCCAATCATATGATTGTTCTCACTTGATATGTAACTAAGGGTCACTTAGGATCTAGGGAATGAGAAATGGTTCAAGCGTAACCCAGGATTAGGCAAGAGATAGTAATAGGGAAATGTAATGCCTGATTTAATCAACATAAACCGCCAGAAGAATAATTTCAAGACTAAATTAGAGCTCTGTACTATCCCTCAAGAAAGCTGATTGGGCAAAATATTCAATTTAATTACCCAAAAGGAATTTAAACTACGTATATTTGACAGTTATTCATTATGCAGACCAATTAATAGCACAGTAAGCTGCCACCTCCCAATTCCAATGTCATTGTTTCAATAGAAAACAATTGACAATTAACATTTATTCTCTGCCTCACAGCCACACACGAGTAAGAATTGCTTACTCAAGTTCTTGGTATCAATATAATCGCCTCTTCTTCCAGGTCAGATTTTGGGTCAACAATGTCTATTTCATGACCCAATTTTATTAACCTGAGGTTTTAGAAGATCATGCTGGGAAGGAACCTTCAACTCAATTAGAATAGAAAATTTACCTGCCCTTGGGGCTGATATGGTAGCAGGGAGAAGAGACTAGAGGAGTTGTGTTAGTGGATATGGTAGACGAGTTGTGTTGGTGGTAAAGGACTCTAAACATGGCCAAGCAGGACACGAACACCAATAACAGGTGGAATGAATTACTGGCATTTGTGCTGGTTCACATTGCACTGCTGGCCAGCAAGGTACACAATACAAATTGGGATCAGTTGCTAATAAACAAAACAAAGCATGAGATTTTTAAAACAATTAAAAGAAAAGTATAGTAAACTAGTTAGGCCATGAAGGCAGAAAGAAAACAGAACAGAAAACTCACCTCTGTGTAAAATTATAGCCTAAACACCCCTACTCCATATCTTAGATATCAGTTGGCTACAATTATAAAAGGAGAAAATAAAGGATTTTCTGTGGTTTTTGATAGCTGCAGCACAGCATGATCGATCCTGTCGGAATCATAAAAGAAGGCTAAATCACATGATCACTGGCTCAAAACGCCCCAAGTTGCATCATGAGAAGCATGCTTTAATCTTCTTCGAGTTTACTTACTTTTGTTTCTAGAATTGGCATTTAAAATTTCTGAACGAAGAAAACAATATTTCAAACACAATGTTTCTGCCAGGTCTAATGTCTCCAGTTCTCAGCCAAAGTACCTGAGTAACACATTTTTTTTCAGCAATTGACCAGAAGAAGATTAAAGAACTTGCAATAGGCACCCAAGGTGACAGGACAATAGTGTACATCACTTGAATTGTCACAGAACACAGCCAGGATTCCCTAGGGCTGTCAGTCAAACATCCTCTTCTTTGGCTAATGAGTTCTGAGAAAGCACCGCTGGGTCTACAGACATGCTCCATTAGTAAGATGGCTCTAAGAAATGAAAGCACAAAAATTTTGGAAGCTTGTCCTAATTTTAAGTAAAATTTCTACAGTCTTATTGTCTGTATAACACACTTAATATTGTAAGGTTTTAAAAAAGTACAAATATTACTAGTCTATCACCTTCTACCAATTTGCTTTGCCCCAGAAAATAGGGAGTTATGGGACGTGCAAAATGGAAACTATATTGGGTCAGGGGAAGATTCAAACAGATAAAACAGACTTTACAAACATTATGTCTAATTGATAATATATTTGTTGAAGTTTTTGGCAAAGATGTACTTTGCTTTTTCTTTAATCCTCATTTGAACAGGAAATTTAAACAACTGGTCAGGGGTTTCTTCACCCTGGATAGGTAAACCAAAATTATTCAGATACTCTGGCAGGGATACTAGTAAGAGGCCTGTGCTAACAGTAGAAATGAAGATGGTAAGAATACCCTACTTTGTGCGTCCTAACCTGTCAGTGGGTCCTCTACCTGCTTTGTTGCTGTTAGGACACAGGAAGGTAACACTATTAACAGGGTACCAAAGGGCCAAAATTGGGTCTATCACATGAGCAGTGAACTTGGCAACTGGTGAATGAAAAAATCTTATAGCTTAAAAACATCTCTTTGCTAATATCTCCTTTATTAATATCATTCTTTATGACATCACCAATTACCATTCACTGATCCCCCTTCCCTGTTGACTGGGTCCACGCAAATAGGGCTGAGGTAGGGCAGAGAGGTCAAGTACCTCTTACCCAATGTTGTGTCATGTGGTGTGCTGAGTCTATACTAGAAGTCAGGTCCTAGAAGAGTAACTGAATAATCTGCTCGAAACAGTTGTGTGCGTGGGGAGGGGGGTGGGGGGGGTGTAGTGGAGGGCAGTGGTGATGTTTTGCTTTATTTTTCCTCATCCAATGTGTTTGACATTTACTAGGATCTTTCATTCTAGAAAGTTATACAGTTATCTCCGGGAATTTATTTATATTATTTTTAACTAATTATACGTCACTTACAAGGGATCCTCAATAAGATTAAGAGCCTATTTCTCATCAGAAACCATGGATACCAGAGGGCAGTGGGATGACATATTTAAAATGCTGAAAGAAAAAAAACTGTCAACCAAGAATTCTCTATCTGTTCACAATTGCTGCTTCAGTATTCTCTGCTGCTGGTTTTTAATAATTTGATTATAATGTGTCTCAATGTGGATCTCTTTTAAATTATTCCACTTGGAATTTGTTGAATTTCTTAGATGGAGACTCATATCCTTCACCAAATTTGGGAAGTTTTCTGCCATTATTTCTTCAAATATTATTTCTGTCTCTTGCTGTATCTCCTTTCTGCTGGGACTCCAGTTATGCATATGGTGATACACTTGGTGGTATCCCACAGGTCTCTTAGGCTCTGTTCATTTTCTTCATTCTTTTTTCTTTCTGCTCCTCAGACTTAATAATTCCAATTGTCTCATCTTCAAGTCTGCCGATTCTTTCTTCTGCTTCATTAAAGTATAGTTGAACCTCTCTGGTGAATTTTTCATTTCAGTTTTTCTACTTTTCAACTCCAAAATTCTATTTGGTTCCCTTTTATGATTTCTACCTCTTTATTGATATTCTCCATTTGGTGTGACATTGTTATTCTGGTCTCCTTTACTTCTTTTTCCATGATATCCTTTAGCACTTTGAACGTATTCAAGACATCTAAAGTATTTTTCTATTACTTCCAACTTCTGGGCTTCCTCACAGATAGAAAAGTTTCTGTTAATTTCTTTTCTTACTGTGAATGGGCCATGTTTTCTTTTTTCTTTGCATGTCTCATAAGTTTTTGTTGAAAATTAGCTATTTTATATACTATAATATGGTAACTTTAGAAATAAGATTCTTCTTCCTTCCCAATATTTGTTACTGCTTGTTGTAGATTATAGTTATTTATTTGTCTAGTGACTTTTCTAAATTATTTTTGTAAAGATTGTAATTTTATTCATTTGTGTTCACTGAAGTCCCTGTTCCCTTAGCTGAGTGGTCACCTAGTAATTTGACAGAGTTTTCCTTAAAAGCCTGGTGCCAAAAAAGAAAGAAAAAAGAAAATTACTCTCCTAGTCTTTGCAGAGTAAGAATTATTATAAGGGATAAAAGGGATAATGAAAAGGAGCCAATCCCCCAAGAATACATAAATATCTTTAATGTGTATGTGCCTAACAACAGAGCATCAAAAAACATGAGGCAAAAAATGATAAAACTGCAAGGAGAAATGGATGAATCCACGATCACAGTTGGAGAATTCAACAATCCTCTATCAGAAATGGACAAATCCAACAGGTAGAAAAACAGTAAGGACAAAGTTGAACTGAATACCACCATCAATACACTAGATCTAATTAGATCTAATTGACTTTCAGCAACAGCAAATTACACATTCTTCTCTCTCACATGGAACATTCACCAAGATACACCACATTCTAGTGAATAAATCACACCAGAACAAATTTAAAATACTAGAAATCATACAAAGTATGCTGTCAGACCATAATGGAATTAGACAAGAAATCAATAAGAGAAAGATAGTTGGAAACTCCCTATTATGGACTGAATGTTTGTATCACCCCAAAACTCATATGTTGAAATCCTAACCTCCAATGTGGTGGTATTAGGAGGTGGGGCCTTTGGGAGGAGATTACGTCATGAGGGTGGACCCATCATGAATGGTATTAGTGCCCTTACAAAAGAGACTACAGCAATCACCCTCAGACCTTGAGGACACAGTGAGAAGATGGCCATCTATGAACCAGTTATTAGGCCCTCACTGAAGCTGCCAGAAACTTGATCTTGGACTTCCCAGCCCTCAAAACTGTGAGAAATAGTTGTATTGTTTATAAGCCACTCAGTCTACGGTAATCTGTTACAGCAGCCTAAATGGACCAAGACATACTCAAAATATTTGGAGATTAAACAACTCACTTCTAAATTACATATGGGTCAAAGTGAAAGTCTCAAGAGAAATGAAAATATATTTCAACTAAATAAAATGAAAATACAACTTGTCAAAATTTTCGGGATACAGAAAAAGCAGTGCTTAGAGGAAATTTATAGTATTAAATGCATATATTAGAAAAGAAAGATATAAAATTAATAATGTAAGCTTCTATCTTAGTAAACTATTAAAAAAAGAGCAAATAAAATCCAGAGTAAGCAGAAAAAATACATAATAAAATTAAGGCTGAAATCAATAAAAATTAAAATAGTAAATCAATAGAGAATAATCAATTAAACAAAAAGCTAGTTCTTTGAAAAGATCAATGATATTGATAAACTCCCTAGCAAGACTGACTAAGAAAAAAAGAGGTAAAGTGCAAATTCCTAATGCTGAAATGTTAGAAATGAAAGAAACATCATTACTGATCCCATGGACATTAAAAGGATAATTAAGGATATTATGAACAACTCTATGCCAACAAATTTGATAGCCTAGGTGAAATGGACAAATTTCTTGACACAATCCACCAAAACTCAGACAAGGAGAAACACATATTCTGAACTGTCCTATATATTAAAGAAATTGAACCAATAATTAATAGAAAAGCACCAGGCCCAGATGACTTCACTGGTGAATTCTAACAAACATTTAAGGAAGAAATTATATCAATTCTCTAAAATCCCATCAAGAAAATAGAAACAGAAGAAATGCTTCCTAACTCATTTTGAGGACAGGATTATCATAACATCAAAAGCAGACAAAGATATTACAAGAAAGGAAAAACTACAAACCAATATCTCTCATGAACATAGATGCAACATTCCTCAACAAAATATTAGCAAATCAAATCCAACAATGTATAAAGAAAGTTATACTCCATGACCAAGTAGGACTTATTCCTGGTGCACAAAGATACTTCAATGTTTGAAAATCAATTAAAATAATCCATCACATCAATAGGTTAAGGAAGGAAATCATACGATCACATTAATAGATGCAGAAAAAGCATTTGACAAAATCCATTACCCATTCATGATAAAAGCTCTCAGAAACGTAATAAAAGGGAACTGCCTCAGCTCTAAACATATAATCTAGAAAAATCTACAACTAACATGACACAATGGTGAGAAACTAGACGCTTTCCCACTAAGATCAAGAACAAAGCAAAGATTTCCACTTTTACAACTCCTATTCATTATTGTACTGAAAGTCATAGCTAATGCTAGAATAAGACATGAAAAGCAAATAAGTTTTCTATGTAGAAAACCCCAAAGAATCAACAACAACAACAAAAACTCCTGGAACTATTAAGTGGTTATAGTAAGGATTCAGGATACAAGGTTAATATAGAAAAGTCAATTGCTTTCCTAAGTACCAACAACAAACAATTGGAATTAGAAATTAAAAATACAATACCGTTTATATTAGCACCAAATAAAGATAAATGCCTAGGTATAAATTTAACAAAATGTGTACAAAAATCTAAATGAGGAAAACTACAAATCTCTGATGAAAGAAATGAAAGATCTAAGTAGATTCATGAATAGGAGATTCAATATTGTCAAGATATCAGGTCTTCCCAATTTCCTCTATAAATTCAATGCAATCCCTATCAAAATCCCAGCAAGTTCATTTTTATTGTGGTATAAAATTATCATAAAATTTACCATCTTAACCCTTTTTAAGTGTAGAATTCAGCAGTACTAAGTATATTTACATTGTTGTGTAACAGATCTCCAGAACCTTTTCATCTTGCAGAATTGAAACTCTTTACCCATTAAACAACTCCCCTTTGCCCGCTTCCCTACCACTAGTAACCACCATTCTACTTACTATATCTATGAATTTGACTATTTAAGATACCTCATATAAGTGGAATTACAGTTTGTGTCCTTTTCTGAGTGGCTTATTTCACTTAGTAAAATGTATTAAATGTTCATCCTTGCTAAGGAGCATGTGACAGGATTCTTTCCTTTTTAAGGCTATATAGTATTCTATTGTAAGTATATACCACATTTTTTTTTGGTCATTTACCCATGTATGGACATTTGGGTTGCTTCCACCTCTTTGCTATTCCAGAAATTTATTTTGTGGATATTGAGAAGCTGATTCTAAAATTTATATGGAAAGGGAAAAGACCCAGAATAGCTAACACAATATTGAAGGAGAATAAAGGTGGAGGACTGACAGTGCCAATTTCAAGACTTACAATAAAGCTACAGTAATCAAGACAGTGTGGCATTGGCAAAAGAAAAGGCAAATCAATGGAACAGAATAGAGAGCTCAGAAATAGACACATAAAAATATGGTCAATTGATCTTTGACAAAGGCACAAAGGCAGTTGAATGGAGAAAGCATAGTCTTTTCAACAAATGGTGCAGGAACAACTGGACATTCACATGCAAAAAGATGAAATAAGACACAGACCTTACACCTTTCTCAAAAATTAACTCAAAATGGATCACAGGACTAAATGAAAAATGGAAAGCTATAAAACTCCCAGCACATAACATAGAAGAAAATCTAGGTGATTTTGGTTTGGCAATGACTTTTTAGATACAACACCAAAAAACATGATCCATGAAAGAAAAATTTGATAAGGTGGACTTCATTAAAATTAAAATCTTCTTTGGTAGCACAACAATATGAATACTTAACATCACTGAATTGTACACTTAAAATAGTTGAAATGGTAAATTTATCTTACGTGTATTTTACCACAATGAAAAAAAAAATCCTTCCTTCTACATTTTGAAAAATACCCTGTTACTCTTGATGGGTCAATCTGATAATCTTCAAAGAAGGATAAAAGCAAAGTCAGGAAAAAAGGAAAGTGTGAGATGCTAAAATGTAATTTGAAATCAAGGTATTTTCTCTTAGATTTTTAGTTACCACACATTTTTCCTTCTTTAACATTTTAGTTATGCCTTATTTCCCATTATAGTTTGAAAATAAAGAATTTAAGAGCAAAACAATCTTAAAAACTTCTGCTCTGCAAAAGACACTGCTAAGATGTCCAGCAGATCTCGAATTTATTCATCTAGCATACCTACAACATAGTGCCCAGAGTTAACAATACAGTGTTGCATTCTTCAAAATTTGCTAACGGGGTAAATTTCACGTTGAGTGTTCCTACCATCAAAAAAAGAGAAATGACACAAGGAAACCCTGGGAATTGTTGGATACGTCTATTACCTCAATTGTGGTGATAGTATCAGGGGTACCTGCATATGTTCAAACTCATGAAATTGTATACATTATACAAGTGCAGATCTTTCAATTATACCTCAATAAAGTTGTTTAAAAAAGCCATTGCTTGGGGCCAGGCCGGTGGCGCAGCAGTTAAGTTCGCACATTCTGCTTCGGCAGCTCGTGGTTCACCGGTTCGGATCCCGGGTGTGGACATGGCACCACTTGTCAGGCTATGCTGTGGTAAGCATCCCACATATAAAGTAGAGGAAGATGGGCACAGATGTTAGCTCAGGGCCAGTCTTCCTCAGCAAAAAGAGGAGGATTGGTGGCAGATATTAGCTCAGGGTTAATGTTCCTCAAAAAAAAAAAAAAAAAAAGCCATTGCTAAGAGAATGAAAAGATAAGCCACAGACTGGGAGAAAATATTTGCAAAACACATATCTGATAAAGGAATATATATCCAAATTATACAAAGAATTTTTAAAATACAACAATAAGAAAACAAACAAAAAACAATGTAAAAATAGGCAAGAGATCTGAACAGACACCACACAAAAGAAGATATACAGATGGCAAATAAGCACACGACATGATGTTCATCATCATTAGCCATTAAGGGAATGCCAGCTAAAATCATAATGAGATCTCACTACACACCCATCAAAATGGCTGAAACCCAAAATACTGACAACAGCAAACCCTGGTGAAGCTGTGGAGCAGCAGAAACTCTCATTCATTGCTGTGAGAATGCAAAACAGCATAACCACTCTGGAAGACAGTTTGGCAGTTACTTAGAAAAATAAACATACTCTTACCATATCATGTGATTCAGGAGTTGTGCTCCTTTGTATTTACCTAAATGATTTGAAAATTTGTGTCTACAGAAAAATCCGCACATAAATGTTTATAGAAGTTCTGTTCATAATTGCCAAAATTTGGAAGTAACCAAGATGTCCTTCAATAAAAGAATGTATAAACAAACTGTGGTACATCCATACAACGGAGTATTATTCAGCAATAAAAGGAAGTGAGCTATGAAGCCATGAAAAGACATGGAGGAACCCTAAATGCACATTACTAAGTGAAAAAGAAATCTGAAAAGGCTACATACTGCATGATTCCAACTATATGACATTGTGGAAAAGACTAAACTATGGAAACAGTCAAAAGTTGAGCCAGGAATGGGGCAGGGAAGGGATGAACAGGCAGAGCACTGAGGACTTTTAGGGCAGTGAAACTATTCTGTATGTATCATTATAGTATGATACTATAATGGTGGATACGTGTTGTTATACATTTGTCCAAACCCATAGAATTTACAACACAAAGAGTGAACTCTATCATAAACCATGGATTTAGCTAATAATAATGTATCAGTATTGGCTCATCAATTTTAACAAATGTACCACGCTAATGTGTGATGCTAATAATAAGGGAAACTGGGGAATGTGTAAGGAGGATATATGGGAACTCTACTTCCTGCTTAATTTTTCTGTAAACCTAAAACTGTTCAAAAGAATAAAGTCTATTAATTTCAAAGAAAAGTATGCTGAAAGGCTTTAGATGTGGTGGATGTACTGCTACTGTGTCCCTGCAGTGGCCAGATGGCTCCTGGGTTCTCACACCACTGCCAGGCCTGGATGTCCAGTGCACCTGCATCTGACATGACCTGCCCCACTACCATGCTTGCTTGCACACCTCGACTACACAACTGACACTGGTCGCTGCAGGACTCACTCAGTTCACAACCAGGCTCAGTTCACAGTCATGGCTTTGGCGGGGCCTTCTTCCTGTGTTGGCTGCATGAGCCACTGTTCATCTGCCCCGACAAGGTCAAGGCAGTAGACTGCAGTTTAGGAAGTTCTCATGGCTCGGAATGCAGAACCACAGGAACTTGAGAATGAGAATTCCAGTTTGTGGAGGAGATCCATGTGTAACCTCCAGACATGAAGAGCCCAGACAGGTTAACTAACTTCCCCAGGGCCATACAGCGAGTAAGTGACTTAGTGAGGATGGGGCCCAGGCAGTCTGGCCCTCACCCTGCAGGCCAGAGCCATGACCCCTGTGAAGCACTCTCTGATTTCCCTGGCCTCACAGTCACCAAGGACTCCCTACCAGGTTTGCCATCAGGGAGGGGTAGAAAACCCAGTTTCCAGGAATGCGGAGAGTTCATCAGGCATCAAGCTCCGTCCCAGGCATTTTACTTGTATTAACTCTTTTAATCCCCTCAACATTTTTATGAGTGGTCACCTCTGTGAGAGATAACTTAAAGTTCCATATCAAAAGAAATTTGGTTGGTGCCCCACAATTCTACGAAATAAGACTGGAAGACTTTGCCTCTTTTTCTCACTTGAACAAATTTTGCTGGGATTGTGCATTACAAGGGGCAGAGAGATGGCTGCCAATCTCATTAACTGCTGATGGGAGCTCAGCTTTTACCAGCACATAAACTGTACTTGGAAGATTCATACCTTTGAGAAAATCATTTATCCACTGAAAAAACAATGAAGAAATCACGAAGGAAGGCAAGAAATTTCACTGAGTAGTGATGCACCATGGCTATTTTTATAGTATGCATGTGACTATTCAAAGTATAAGCACTTCTATCCTAAAAACTGCAGCAGCAGCCTAAGAAAAACAGATAGATATTAAGGACAGAGACTGGAGATCCAATATGCAGATTACTGGCATGCTTGAAAGAAAATTCCTGAACAAATGGAAGAGAAGCAACATTTAGAGAAGAGAATAAAGTTTTCTTGAGCTGAAGAAAAACGTTAATTTTCAGATGAAAAGGTCTTGTCATGGTCAAAACAAAATTTACAAAGATTATCCAATATATGAATGTGAATGGCTGATATTTTGAATTTCAAAGATAAAGAATGCTACAGATTTTCAAGGGAAAAAAAAATTTTCCACAAAGGTACAAATTCAGGCTTCTCCTGAGTTTCACAGAGTAACAGGATACAAAGGAACAGGAATATGTTGAGGAGAAAAGGCTGTGTATGACTCACTAATTCTACATCAGGTCATATGTGAAAGCCACAGAAATAATTTCAATTATATATGGATTCTGAAGGTTCCACCCTCTCTGAAAAAATTGATCAAAATTTTAAAAATTAATCAAAATAAAACCTTTGATGTAGAAGTGCCTGTTATAAATCCAGAAGGTGAGTGTAGAAATCAATTAAATATAATGAGTAAATCTGAATAATTACTATAAATATGTTTAAAAAACACTGCAAGGGGGGCCAGCCCTGTGGCCAAGTGGTTAAGTTCGCACGCTCTGTTTCAGTGGCCCAGGGTTTCGCTGGTTTGGATTATGGGTGGGGACATGGCACCGCTCATCAGGCCATGCTGAGGTGGCGTCCCACACAGCACAACCATAAGGACCTAGCACTAGAATATACAACTATGTACTGGGAGACTTTGGGGGGAAGAAGAAGGAAAAAAAGAAAAAAGATTAGCAACAGATGTTAGCTCAGTGTTTGTCCAGTAAAACATTAAGGGTATTTCATTTTGTTGAGGTGTTAACTCTATTTCTCTGATTTATGACATGCATTATGACAGAAGTGTTGAGTTCTTTACTAATGTCTAACTCCCAATCTACAATATAAACTTGTAGAAAAGGATGAAGTCTGTGAACCACCAATACCTCAAACAGTGCCCGGTGCATAGTAAATACTTAACAAATGTTTGTAGAATGAATGTATAAATGAATGAATCAACTTTACTGGGGAAATTATAGGTTTCCCAGTAGGTCCCCAATCTTTGATGATTCCTCTTAAAAGATCCAAAGTCCTCCGGAAATGGTCCTGTAGTATGAATTGACTGTATCTGTAATTAGACATGTAATAGAACTGAACACTAGGGTGAGAGTGTTGGGGGAAGAAGCAACGTAAACCACTGAAAGGATGAAAGGGGAGCCACGAGGCAACAAGCGTGAAGATAAACTTCTTTCTAATTCAGTGGTGTTTCATGGTCTGGCTCTTGTTTACATTCCTCAAGTTTGTCAGGCCTGAAGAGTGTTACTGAAAAGCAGTGAAGAGACAGAAGTGTCTGTGTGGCCATGACGGATTTGTACATGGACATCAGCGGACTGGCAAGAGCAGCATTTGAAGAAGTCTCAGAGCAGTGTGACTGACCTTCCGCAATGGGCACACTTATGAGTCGACACCCCCAGGTTTTGGTGGGGTTGCTGAGTGTGGCCCCTTCACAGAGCTATCAGGATGGTTGTGCACACAGAACAAGGAATGTACCTCCTGCAGTTTGTCATTTTTGAATAAACCTGTCCCTGTACTGTGTTGTAGGCAAAGGAAGTAAACATGTAATACTGTGGTTTCTCCATGACAGACCTAGAAAACATATAAATGCTGGGCTCCATAGAGCAGGAACAGGTCTAGAAAAGCATCATTTTACATACTTCCTCCCATGTGAGAAAGACCTAGAAATGTGGGATTCTAGTCTTTGTTCCTATAAAATTCCCCCATGTCAAGAGTGTGGGATGCTGTTGCTAAAGACTAGTGGGACCAATCATCTGACACTGGATGCAGAAGCAGTATCTGAGTTTGGATTCCCTAGAAGCAGACGTGAGACAGCTTTAAAGTGCAAATATTTATATATGGCATGGGGATAACCTCAGGCAACCGAGGAGTGGAGAGACAGGGAAGGAAAGGCAGCCAATAAAAGGGGCAATATCAAGCAAGTTACCACTGTGATAGATTGCTAGAGTTCAATCCCTCTGGGGACTCCGGGAGTCAGTGTAGCGCATGCACCTCAGTTCTGTCTTCCCAGGGACAACTGAGGTGGGTTGTTTAGACTCCAACTCCCATCAGTCATTGTTTGAGGCTACTTCCCAAGTCATGCATCCTCTGGCTCTCGCAGCTGGCCTGGGTGGGCAGGGTGGGCTCTGGCTGCCAAGGAAAGTCCTCAGGCAGGCGGAAGTCACAGAGCTTGCACTGAGGTATAAGGCACCGGGGGTGGGGGGTGGGGCACCAGCAGAGTCTGCTACAAGCAGCAAGGACAGTTTTCAGCAGAAGTCCATAGGTTAGTGGCTGGTATTTCAGAGGGTCTGGTAGTGCACAGATGGATGGCAGTTCTCTTACTAAAGCAGCATCGAGAGGTGGTCAAGGGCTGGAGGGCCAGGGTGAGGAAAGCCCACAGTGGGCAGATAAAGGGTCATGCCGGCCTTTGTCGCTGTGGCAAAGTTTTTCTCTAGCCAGAGTTGGAAATTTCTCTGCCTTGTCTTTCTACCAAAGGTGGTCCTTGGCTATAAAAGGCATTGTGGGAGTGCGTTTTGACAGCTCTTGGGACACTCTTGTTGTGGAAAATAAGACTGCATGCTCAGGATATAAAATTAGGTATGATTTACAAAGAATTGTGCTGCAACAAGGGAGGAGGAGAATGCTCAGAAGCCAGTAGCTGGGCGAACACAACACACCAAATTCTTAATGTAGCTAAATTATAGTAAATTATTGTAAAACCAAAGAGCCCCTCCAAGAATTGCCCTGTGGCCAGCAGCGCAGTGCAGGAATCAGGTGCTCAGGTAGCAGAGGGAATCCCTCAGTGACACTCAGCGGGGCAGCGATACACCAGCCAGGTGAAAGGGGTGCTGGCAGCAGATTTTTGAAAAGTGTGACAATTTCGGCTCAGTACAACCTTAAATATCTTTGTTTCTGCTGAGACTTTTGCCTTTTTCCATAGCTCCTGACAGAGAGCACAGTCTTTCAGAGAGGGGCTCATTTCTTCAGCAATGTTTGTTAAGAAGCTTGTTTGTGCCCCTTCCGGAAAACTCCCACGGTGGTCTCTCAGGGATGCTGTGGCTCAGGAATTCTGAGAGAGACAGTAATTGTTAACATTCAAATAGTCATGGATTCCAAGACTGGACTAAACTAATGTCAACCAGTTAACAAAATATCCGAGGAGATACGGCTGGGGGCTCATGGATCTCAGAAATTGAAGGAAGTTCCTGAGCCTTTCATCAAGCATGTTATTAGAAATAGTTAAAAACAAATATGGTGCAAGTACTGGCCAGTCAGTGGAGCTGGAGAAGGTGCTTTAGGGCCCCAGCTGTGCGAGGCACTAACTCTACAGTCACTGGATCCTGGGGAAGGGGCGAGGGTGGCGGGGACAGTGGAGGGCATCAGAATACTTAGATAACCCAGAACAACCTCAGTTCATTAACTAGTTAACTGACAATGTGAACTAGCTGTCCTGCATCAGGAATTTCCCCTGGGTACCACAAACTCCAGGTCACCAGCGGCTTACATAGCATCTTTGTGTGTATTAGCAGAAAGCATTCTGTGCTGTCAGGCTGGGTGAGCACACTGCTGGCTTCATTGTGAGGAGGAAAGGCTCCCAGCAGGAAGAGTTGTTAAGAAATGAAAGGTTCCCCTCTGGGGTGATGAATTAGAAAAAGGTAGCCTTTCAGAGTGAAAAGGTACTGTCTCTAGAAGAATGAACTGGAAAAGCTCCTATCCAACCCTTGTGAGAAGAGGACTGAGAAAGAAGTGTCCCTTCTGGCAGAGGCAGCACGGGGGTTTGCATGTTGGAAAGGAGAATCCAGGCTAGATTTCAGCATCCCCACTCCACTCCCATGACTGAGCACTCGGTAGTGCACAAGCTGCACAGCTGTTCAAAGTGGCCCTGTCGAGCCCTGGTCACACTTCTCAAGGTTAACCCTCCATCCCTCAAACTTATTTATTCTCCTTCTCCCTTGAGCACCTCCCCCCAGTTTAATATGTTAAAAAGTTTAAAATTTCCACTTGTCACAATTGATTTGGCTTATCTTTTTCAATTTATTTTAACTTTGGCACGTTTAACATAGCACAGCTATTTAGTGAGAGAGACAGCTGGCTAAATAGATGGCTCCATGGTGAACACCGTTCTATTTCCCAATGTCAGGTCCACAACCTTGAACCCAAGGCAGTCCCTCCATTCCTAGAGCAGAAGGAGAAGCAGGCAGGAATGGTGTATGTTCCCGAAAGCCATTCTGCTAACATCCTGCAGCCTGGCCTGCAGGGATCACTTCCAGGGATAAGAGGATAATTCAGTGTTCGCAGCCCATTAATTTCCTGGCCATGGCTGCAGAAATGTCAATAAGGTGCCAATTGTGGCAGGGGTTGCTTTATGATCCATTCTCTTTTCTGCTGAAACTCAATTTGTCAAGGCTGCCCGATAGTTCATGATAACTTTTAGTCACTATGACCTGGGCTGGATTTGGGTCATTGACTTGGTTTCCATGTTAGTTACCTAATATTCTAGAGTGTAACCATAATGCATATTCACATCAGGGTATATATCTTGGACAATTATAATGTCTGAAGATTTAGAACCTCTGCTTTCAGAGTGGTCAGTGATACATTACACGATACATAACAGGCTCTGAACAGGACAGCAGGAGAATTGGTTTTCCATTAACTATCTCAGTAGTACCTGGAAGGTCACCTCAAGCTCTGGAAAGCAGAGCAGTCTACTGCAGATGAAATGTTTTATGACACTGTGACTATAAATCACGCTATCTTGAAGGCAAACTTGTGCTTCTCCCGGGGCACTGTAGAGCAGCACTACAATTCTTACTGACTTGGGAGGGGACTGCATTGCCTGCATCAAAGTCATCCCTGGCTTCCCCCAAATAGTATGGAGGTAGGAACGCCGAGCCAGTCAGAGCAGTGCACAGGTAAGTGCCTCCCCAGTTACTCCACTGCACTGATGTGGAAGAGCTCTTAGTAAGTGCCCCCCTCACATCCCCCACCCAGTTACTCCACTGTGCTAATAGGGCGGGGCTCCTCCTAATTGTTCTGTTCACATTGTAGTTACTTCACTGTATTAATGTAGTGGGGATCCTCCTAATTGCCCGGTTTACATACATTGTCCAGTTATTACAGGACACAGATGTGGCAGGGATCCTCCTAATTGACCCACTCACATCACCTATCCAGTTACTCCACTACAGTGATGGGGCAGGGCTCCACACAATTACTCCGTCCACATACAGTGTCCAGTTACTTCCTTGCACTAAGTGGCAGGGATCCTCACAATTGTCCCTTTCACTACCTCTGTATGGTTACTCCACTGCACTGAGATGGTGGGACTCTTCCTAAGTGCCCTGTTCACATACACTGTAAAGTTATTCCACTAGTGATGGGCAGGGCTCCACCTAATTGCTGCTTATCACACACTGTCTAGTTACTCCACCATGCTGATGTGGGTGGACTCCTCCCAATGCATATACCGTATAGTTACTCTACTGTACTGATAATTAGGGACTCTTCTTAACTGCCTCATTGACATACACTACACAGTGTATGTCACATATCCCACCGTGCTGATGAGGCAGGTCTCTTCCTAATTTCCCTGTTCACATACACTCTCTGATTACTCCACTGCACTTATGCGGCAGGGCTCCTAATAATTTCCCCATTCGCATACACTGTCCAGTTACTCCAGAGCACTGATGTGGATCTCCTCAAATTGCTCCAGTCACATACACTGTACAGTTACTCCACTGCACTTATTGCATCTTCTTTGCCCTGCTTGCATCCCTTGTCCAGCTAAATAAACTGCAGGGCTCCTCCTCCTTGTATTCATAAAATATCCTTCCCAATTATACCACTGCATGAAAGATTTGGAGCTTGTTGTATTTGCTCCATTCATATCCCCTGTCCAGTTATCCTACTGCACTGTTGGTTCGGTGCTCCTTCTCTTTGTCAAGTTTGTGTCCACTGTCTGACTACACCACTGTACTGATGGGGAAGGGCTCTGCCTCTTTGCCACATTCACATACCTGCCCACTAATACCACTGCACTGCTCTTGTTACAATCCTCCAGACTGTCCTGTTCACATTCCCTGGCCAGGCACCATTCTAATGACAGAGCACAGCTCTTCCTCTTTGCTACGTTCTCTCCTTCAGCCCAATAACACTACTATGCTGAATGTTCAGGAGTCCTCCTGTTTGCCATGTCCACATCACTATCCAGCCACACCACTCCAGTGATGAAGAAGGATTCCTGTTCTTTGTTTAACACATATATCTTAATTACACCCTTGCAGTGATGGTGTGGGTATAATCCTCTTGGCGATGAAGAATTTCCCCGTCTAGTTACACCATCGAGATGCTGACACAGAGATCTTTCCCTTTGCCCCACTCACACTCCCTGGCCACTTATATCACTGTACCAATGATACGGGGAGGTTCCTCTCTGCCCCATTCTTGTCCAGTTTCCATGTGCACCACTGCAGTAGGGAGATGAGGATCTTAGTCTTTGCCCTGTCACACTCCCTGTCTACTTACATGACTGCACCCATGGTTTCGGGAAGTTCTTTTTTGCCCTGTCCTCATCAACTTTTCATTTGCACCACTGCAGTAGTGATACAAGGATATCGCTCTTTGTGCCATTCACACTCCATTCCCAGGTATATATGACACTGATGATGCAGTTTTCTCCTCTTTGTCCTTTTCACACTCCCTCTCCACATACACAACCACAACAGATGACGTGAGGCTGCTCCTATTGTGCAGTTCATGTTCCACTCCTATTACAGCACTACACTTGTGACTTGAGGATGCTCCTCATTGCCCTCTTTACATCCTGCGTCCAGTTACACTTATAAACTGATGTTGTGGGATTCCTATTATTTTCCCAGTTCATATCAACTGTGCAGTTACTCCACTGCACTGACGGGGCAGGGCTCTTCCTAGTCACCTTTTTTCATATGCAGCCCAGTTACTCCATTGTACTAACGTTGAGTGGCTCCTCCTAGTTGCCCTATCAATGTCCCCTGTCAAATTAGACCTCTGCAATGATGTTTCAGGGCTCCTCCTCTTGGCATGGTCACATCCTCTTCCAAGTTACACCATGGCACTGATGGTCCACACTCCTCCTTGCTGCCTCATTCACACCTTCTGTGCAGTTACTCAACGCAGTGGTGATGCAGATTCCAGCTCTTCAGGCCTTTCAGTCCCTGCACAGGTCCACGTGGCACGGATGAGTCGAGCCTCATCTTCTTCACCCTGCTCACAGCCACCAGGCGTGGTTACACCATTGCAGTGATAGTATGGATCTGCTCCTCTCTGCCCTGTTTTCATCCTCTGGCCAAGCACAGAGATGGTGTGAGAATCTTCTTCTTTGCTCTGTACACACTCCCTGTTTACTCGCACAACTGCACTGATGAGGTGGGGCTGCTCTTCCTCGCAACTCTCCTTTCCCTGTCCACTCAGTCAGTACCCTGATGGCGTGAGGTTGCTCCTCTAACCCTGTTCACATCTGTACCCAGTTACACAACCACACTGAAGTACAGTGACCCTCCTCTTCATGCCTTTCACATGCCCTGTCCAGGCACGTTACCACGGTAACGATGCTGCGAGGATCGCCCTTTGCTTATTCAGATCCGCTGTGCATTTACACCACTGCACTGATGATGCCTCTCTGTGCCCTGTTCACATTGCCAACCCAGGAAGAACAGTACACTGGTGCTCTGCACGTGCTACTTTTTGTCACACTCACATCTCGTGCAATGTAACCACTGTGCTGGTGGTGCAGTGTTCTTCCTCTTGGCCTCATTCCTGTATGCCAGCCAAGTTATATCACTGAACTCACGGTTTGGGGCTTCTCCTTTTTGCCCCGTTTAAAGGTCCTGTCCAGTTATACCTTAGTACTAATGATGTGAGGATTCTCCTGTTTTGTCTGTTCACCATCCCCAATGAACTCTTGAGGTAGGACTCCTCCTCTTTGCCCTTCTCACGTCCCAGGTCCAGTCCCACCTGTGCACTGGTAGACCAGGGATCGCCCCCTTTCCCCCTTTGACATTTCTAGTCCAGTTGCCCCACCGCACCAAGGGCATGGGGCTCTATTTGCTCTGTTCACAATCCCACCCAGGTACATCACTGTACTCATGGATGGTGCCTCATCCTCTTTGTCCTGTTCACATCCTCTATCCAGTTATGCTGTTACAAACATTATGGCACAGGGCTACTATTCTTTGCACAGATAACACCTCCTGGTCAGTTATATCAGTGACACCAGCACATGGATGGGGCAGGGCTCCTTCTCTTTGCCCTGTTCAAATACTCTGCTCAATGACATCCCTACACTGATGCAGTGATCCAGATCTCTTCCTCTTGGCCTTGTTAACATGCCCTGTACTGTATTTTGTACTGATAGGGGGAGGGGGTTCATTCTCCTTGTGCCCTTCACATCCCTTGTCATTTATACCACCATACTGATGGTGCTGAGCTCCTTTTTTTTTGCCACGATCACATTCCCTGTCCAGAGTCACCACTATACTAATGGTGTGAGCATGTGTCTCACTTCCTGTACACATCTTCCATCCAGGAACTGATGGTGCACGTTTCCCTCTTGTCATACCCATAATGTTTGGGGCTTCCTATCTTTGCCCCTTTCAGAAAGCTTCTCAAGCTACACCACTGCTCTCATCGATTGGAGATCCTCCTCTATTCCCAGTCACTATCACTATCCAGTTACTCCACAGTCCTGATAGAGTAGTGTTCTTCCTCTTTGCCTGTCCACATCCCCCGGACAGTTACTCCACTGCACTGAAGGTGGAGGGGTCCTATTGACTGGCCTGGTCACTTTTCCTCCTGTCCAGCTACATTAGTTCGCTAAAGGCTTAGGGGACTATCTCTTTGCATCTTCACCTCAACTGTCCAGTTACACTATTGCATTTGGTTGTAGGGCTTTTCCTCCTTGTCCCAGTCACAGGCCTCATCTAGAGATCCACTGCCTTTATGGGGCAGTACTCCTACTATTTGCCACATTCATACCCTCTGTCCAGTTGCTCTAATGAACTGATGATGTGAGACCCTTTCCCTTTGCCCTTTTTATATCCCCTGACAAGTACATCATTTCACTGATGGGGAGGACCTCATCTTCACTGCCTTGCTCATATCCCCTGTTCAGTTTCTCTTCGCTCTGTTCACATTCTGCAATTAATGCACTGATGGTTCAAGGGTCCTCCTCATTAGTCTGGTCACGTACCCTTCCCAGTTACTCCACTGGACTGAAAGGATGGGCTTTCTCTTTCCCTGTTCACATCCTTTGTCCAGTTCTGGCACTCTACTCTTGGGGCAGGGCCCCTCCTCTTTGCCTTGTTCACATGCTCATTCCTTTACAGCACTGCACATATTGGACAGAACTCCTTTCTTTGTGCCGTTCACATACTCTGTCCAATTACACCAGGACACTGATTGTGCAAGCTCCATTTCTTTTCCCAATCACACCTTCTGCCAAGATGCCCCCAGGGCACTGATAGCATAAGATTCCTCCTCTTTGCCCTACTCATACATATTCTCTTCTTTGTTACTCCACTGCACTCACGGGACAGGTATCTTCATTCATATTCACTGCCAGGTTAAACCAATGCACTGATGGATGATCAGGCATTCTCCTTGCCATGTTTGCACCCTGTCCAATTACTCCACTGCATTGATGTTGTAGGGTTCTAATTTGCTCCCTTCACATTGCCCACCCAGTTCCTCTACTCCAATAGTACAACAGCCTTCCTCTCTGCCCTGCAAAGAAATCACCAGGTATACCCTGGATGCTATTAATAAGCTCAATAATGTTAGGAGACAGTGCCTTGATGGACAGAATAACTGCACTGAGATGGTGATAATCTACAGTCAGGTGCCACTCTTGTTTGTCTGCCTTAGCTCTGGCCAGATAGGGCTATTAAAAGGAGAAATGGGGGGCCAGCCCCATGGTGTAGTGGTTAAGTTCAGCACGTTCCACTTGGGCAGCCCGGGTTCACGGGTTCAGATCCTGGCTGTGGTCCTACCACTCATCAGCCATGTTGAGGCAGCAACTCACATACAAAATACAGGAAGATTGGCACAGATGTTAGCTCAGGGCAAATCTTCCTTACCAAAACAAAAGAAAAAAAGGGAGAGATGTTAGGCATGGTAGGAACCACAAGTTTTTAAAAGATCTGAAATAATGGGCCTGTGTCCAGCCATAACTTGCAGCTTGTATTGAGACATACTGACAGTCTTAATGGGAGGTGAGAGGTCCACAGGCTCCCAGTGAGCAAGTCCCAGAGCAAGTGCTACCAATTTTGGCTTGTTCCAATTTAAGAGACTTCCTGAAATGGTGTCCATGCCTATGATTCGATGGACCAGAGATAGAGGGGCTACCAGCACTGGCAAGTCAGTTAATTTGATAGATCTGATCATAACATCAAGTGAGACCCATATGCCCTGAATGGGGAGACCTGATATGCCTTGGATTTTAAATAGGTTGCCATATTTTTTGAAAAGGGAAGAGTTATCCAGAATAACTGTGTCTAAAAGGGCCAGGAAAAGTTGGCTATTTTGCGGGTTCCAATAGACCATCAGAGTAGTTTATGTGTGATTGTCCCCAGGCAGTGCGGTGAGCTCCAGGGAGTCACCATCACCCTGGGGGTGGGGGATTTGCCATTGTTGAAGGTGACTGCCATTGTTGAAGGTCAGGATAGGGCATAGGACCCCTCAAACTAGGAACTGATAGTGCCTCCCTCTGGCTGAGCGGGGCTTCACCTATCCACTGAAGGGAACTCTCCTCACATGAGTTCCAAAGATATCTGGCAAGTTTTTTAATTGCTGGAGTTCACAGACAGATTGGCCTGAAATTTTTTCATGAGAGATGTCTATGTCTCTAAGTTGCCAATATTTATAGGTTTGTCTGGGGATGATGGTTGAGAGTTCTGTGGTGCCTCAGCAAGAGCTGACTGTGGATTAGGAAAAGGTTCTAAATTAAGAAATGCCTCCTTCAGTAGTTTGAGGTTTTGAAATGGCTGCCCAGCTATGAGGTCTGAGAGAACTCCCATTTCCTGGAGTTCCACAGAGAGATTTATACTGGAGAAGGGGGGCGGGGTCTCCTGAGGGAGAGGCTCATTAGGTGGAGGAGACTGCCTAGAAGGAAAATGCTTAGAGGGTTGGGCCAGTGGCTGGCTCCAAAAAACTAAAACCTGTTTATTGTTGGATGAGTTGCTCTCAAGTCAACTAGGATATCTATTCCCTCTAGGGCTTCCCTTATTGTGTGGGTTGAGCTGATAAGAGAATCACAGGTTTATAATCTGGGGGGAGGAGGAGCTTTAGGAAAAGTTCTTTGGATTCTGGGTCAAGGAGGGCAAACTCTGGGTATGAAATGGCTTCATTATCTGCAGGGTCAGAGTTTTCTACAAAACAATAAAAGCACCAAACCATGCCAATTTTGCATAATAATGTTTTGGCCTCCTCTGCTGTTTGCCATTTATCCTCAGCCTTAGCAGTGATTGCAGTATCTAGGGTGAGCCCATTCCCAGGCCACAAAAATCCAATGTAATAACAGAAGGGGCTCACTCAGCATGGTGATTTCCTGGAGGCTGCTCCAATCTGGCTCAGCAGGGTCACTTTCATCTGTTTGATAGGTGTGCTGAGTACAGGTGCAAGTCTAGCCACAGTATACAAGGAGGAGTCCAAACCTACGTAGAAACCTATCCCAGAGAACTTGAGGGTCCCCGAGTAATGCATGTATTTAGGAATCTCAGGCTATTCTCACTAATTGCCTCATTTCTTGGACCATGAGCCAGAGCTTGGAGACAGTAGTTAGACCCTTAGAAGCCAGTATGCCCCCTTTTCCTGAACTCTCTGTACAAAGTCCTTTAAGATGGTTTGTATTTCAAGCCTTGTGAAATTTCGAGCCTCTGTCTCAATTTCCTGTTCACTCCCCAAGGTTTTCACCTGTTGGGAGTTTAGCAGGAATACCTGCAGTGGTGGTTTGGTGTCGACCTCTGCAGGATCGGGATCTACTACCAAGAGGGGAATTGTGGCACTGCCTGATTTATTCTTATGCTTTGTTTCTAAAATCAAAGCTCTTGGACTGAGGAGCACTCAGGAGCATTAGTGTGGTATTTTACAAGTATCAATTAAATTGAGCACATCATCAGGAGTTTTGGAGACACTGGAACCAGATGTTCCTTATTCTTCCATTTTTTCATTAAATATTGTGCCAAGGGCCTCTAAGGATATGAACTCTTATAACCCACAGAGTCCAGGGATGAAGCGCAATACAGCAGCAAGGCAGACAACAGTAGAGGAGTTTGTGACCAACACAACAATGTTTGCAGGGAGCCATGGTCTCCATTGAAAGAGCGGACCACATCATTGGTCAAAAGGTCCTTTCAGCGTAAGGATATCTGGGTGGGCAGTTTACCGCTACCCAAAGACACAGGCCAATGTACCTAGCACATATGAGGAAGGGAGCTGCTTTTAGTTGAGTAGCCCCTACAGACTGCAGCCCTAGTAGAGGTTCAGTGGATCAGATGCACCTGTATGAAGATAGAGGGAACCACTTCCTGTTTCGTTGGGAGGACCTTCACATAGTATAATAGCCAACTATCCGAGGCTCTCCTGGGGACCTCACCCAAATTAGGTGCATTGTAAACACTTAAGGAGCCAATGGGGGACCACTTTGCCCAGACTACAGCACCCTAAGGTAGACAGCCACTTGGGGAGGACTCAACTTTTTGAGCTCTGCTACAATTTAGATTGCAGAACCAGGGCAATAGGAGACAGACACAACACAATTCAATGGCCACTAAAGCACAAGCCAGCCAACAGCCAGCAGTGCCTTCCCATACAGTATTTGCTATCTGTTGGATTCAGTTAGTAAACCAAGAAGCATGTCATTCCTGACTGTCACCAAAGTACTGTACCCTGCTCACTGCGACTGTTTTAAAATGTACCTAAGATTTGTTTTAATCACATATGGTAAGATAACAGACAGGGAGACAAATGCCTTTCAAAGAAGAGTTTATTACTCACAGTTCCCCAAAGGACAGGAGGCATGGCATGCCACACAGGGTCACTTGCAGGGAGAAGAGGAACCAGGTCCTTTATTACTATAGCAGTGAGTAGTAGCTAGATGAGGACATTCCCTATAGAGCAGGAAGCAAAACATGTTGAAGCTTGTGGTTGGAGGGTTTGTAATAAGATTTCTTCATGCTCAAGAAAACACTGGGATGATGGAGAAGTAAACAACCTTGGGATTTTACCATGAACTAACAACTCAAAGATGCCAAATCATCAATTACGGAATCTTAAAAATAGTTATTGCTATTACAGCCTACTATTCACGAACCTCCTGCAGGGTACTCCCCTAGGCTGAATGTTCACCAGCCACACACTTCTAATCAGATCCTCCACTAGCCTGTCTGTACCCTCAGCCTTTGTACCTCTTGCTGAATCCTCTCCCAGGTTGTCTGAATCCTCCACTTATGTAAGTCTTACAAGATCTTCCCCTAGAATGGCTCTTTATTTCACCCAGGCACCTCCTGACCAGTTCTCCCATAGACTAGATGCTACCTCTTTCCATGCACCTCCTCCTGTGTCTTCCCCTAGGGTGGGTGTTCCATCCATCAGTTAGGTCCTACCGAGTCCTCCCCCAGTCTGAATATTCCTTCCTCCCTTGCATCCTTCCTTTATGCTTTAGGAAATGATGTACTGATACTCATGGAAGGACCTCTCTTTCTTGAATTCTATTTTGAGGGTCCAAAGACCCTTTCTAAAGAGTCAGGTGGTCTCCCTCTGGCCACATCCTGCAGGATTTGTCAGATAGAGGAGCCAAGGGAGGCTGAGCCTTCAAAACACCTGTTTCCAGAGGGTGCTTTCAGTGGCAGGCCAGCCTAGTTCCAAGGCGTGGGTTCACAGCAACATCAAACCAACATTACCCTCCAAGTTTCCCTCAGGCTCGACTATTAGGTTCATCTCTTCTCATACGTGATGTTTCCTCCTGTGTTGACCTGTGTCTTGTGGTCATGTGCCTGCCCCTGACACTAATTTTGATCACAGGCCTGGTTTGGAACCCACAACCTCCCCAGCCCCTGGTCCCTACTCACTCCAGTTTTAGTTTTCGCATGGTGTCTTCTCTGCAGGGCCCAAGCTAGAGCAAATCCTTCCTCACCATCCCCCTATGTGTCTTTTCGAAACGCACAAAAAGTCTAAACTTGGGCAGCTCATCCTTTCCCAAGGGCAGTGATTCTCACTCTCCGCCTACCTTCCTCCCCTGAGTGTGGGACCCCTGTGCACGTGTAGGAGGGGGATTTGGCAAGGTGCCGCATTTAGACCGATGCTATCCTCACTGTGGCCCCCTGCTTCCTGTGAAATCCACAAGCACAGCTGGAGCACAACTCCTAAAGGGATGGCAGTATTGCTCTGCCTCCTTCTCCCATGTCCTTGTGACTCTGCCGAGGACTTGCCAACACGAGGTCATTAAAGCTCAACCTCCAAACTCCACCTGGGACATCAGAGTCTGAAGGAGCCCAGGAAGCCTGGCTCCCTACAGATGTCACAGTGACCATTAGTGTCAACTACTGCATGGACTGTAAGATGACACCTGACCACAAAGACCTGCTAACTTGACATGGTGTATCCACCTCCTATGGCTTCTCCGGCCTTTAATTCCTCAGGTGTGCCTTCCAGAGAAGTATCCAGGAGATCACGTTTAGTTCTAGAACGAACCATAGCCATAAGCCAAAATCAATAGCTGTTTTGTTGTTTTTTTTTTTTTTTAATGTGGGACAGCTATTTAATCAACCAACATATCAAGATCTTA